>NC_056751.1:237275866-237489351 GCF_019279795.1 Protopterus annectens
CATAGTTTTTCATCAGTATCTTATTTAAAAAAAGTCTCAAAAGCTTCCTACAGATTTTGCATAACATTTATACAAGCTGTAATGAGTAAAACAGAGTAATAACTTGTTGAAAAGTGACATTGTGGTTCAGAAACTTTCTATCACTTTGAAAGCTCACTAGAACTAGTCGGTTTGATTAATCATGCAGAATCACATTAGTAAAATCATTAGATTTGGTCTCATGAGTTTATTTGGTGCCTATAGTGTACTGAGACAACTTTGCATGAGTAAGTGTTCCTTTTTTGCACCTTTTCCTCATGAAATAAAGTGGCTATTTTGTTCTGGTTACTCATATTTTATTATTTAGAAAGTAACGTACCTGCAGCAACTTTAGAGTTGACAGAGTAAAAGTTCAGCAAGGGGAGGGCATAAAAGAATAGAGACAAAACAAAAGAAAATGGCAGTGCAAGAAATGCCGATACCTTGTGGTGACAAACATGGCAGAAGGGTATCGGAGATTAAGTGAAAGAATATACAAGTGATTTTGTATAACAAAAGGCTTATTAGTGATTATCTAAATTCCATTTAAATCCAAACTTTCTAAATGCAAGATATACTACAAATTAATTTTTAGTGCATTTTAGAAAATAAGGGGCTTACCAGTTACCTGCTACAGTGAATTTTGTGAAGAAATCCATGTGTGACTATACACCTCAGTAACAAGTACCACGCTATTACTGAACCACAGCATCTGTTTTGCTTACAGGTGAAGCAGCATCAGTGATTACAGAAATGTGACCAAAATATTTCCAACAGTGTCGCACTGCTTCATCTGCACAGACATACAAAAAGGTGTTGTGGTATGCTACTTAAAGGTCTGCTGTCACATAATGATTTTTTTTGCTGACAGCAAATGCCTGAGCAGCTCATCCAATGCATGTCCCCTCAGTAGCAGCTTGTGTTTTGTACTGTAGCCTGTCAAGCTGTGGCAATACTGTGCAGTCCATTTCAGCCCATGTTGGTGGCATACAGGCAAGGGAGGCCTCCCCCAAACAGAATGTAAAAATGTAACTGACTTCATGCCAGCTGGTGTTATATTAATCAAGTTCTGAAACTGGAGCTTTTGAAACTGTATAGCAAGCAACCGAAGGACTTATGAATGGCAGAAAAGAAAATGACTGGCCAACTAAGTGGATTCCATTCCCCTCAAAATGACCAGTGCAAACTCACTGTAACAGAAGACAATGAGCAATCCACACAGATAACAGAAGGAAAGAGAAAAACAGAGCAGCATCAGGGTAGACCAGAGAGAAAACGTTAGAGAGTGGAAGAGTGTGAAATGGTAATAAAGGATCACTTGGTGGAAAGCAAGCTGGCCAAACAAGTAGCAAATCCATCTGGGGAGGGGAAATGATTGAAGGAGGAGGTCGTCAGAGTTGGAGCAATGGCTAAGCACCACTGTGGAACAACTAGAAAAAAAATGCAACTTAAGATTGGGCAAGGGGCAAAAAATAGAATGTGGTAGCAAGGACAGGAGTACTTGTAAAGGAAACTATGTATTAGATGGATCTCCTGGAAGAAAAACCCTGGTAAAGGAAATTCATGAAAAGGAAAATGATTAAAAAAAGGAGATGCCAGGGTTCCTGATGAAGAGATCAGGGAACAATGGTAAGAATAATAATGAGTAAAGAGAGAAGGAAGACACGGATATTGGAAAAAAAAATGGTGCTCCACAGTAATGGCTGATTTCACTATAAGAACGACTGGGATATGGAACTATGGGAAGAGGAAATGGTTGATTTAAGTGCAGAATGTCGAAAGTTACACTACTAATGTCTTTCTGCTTTTCCTAGTTAGGGGTCGCCACAGCGGAACTCCGGTCCGCTAATGACGGACAGTGGATTTTTACGGTGCCGCGGTGCCAGCCAGACGCCCAACCTTCAGAGAAGGCACACCCATTCACGCACACACCTACCTGCATGTCTTTAAACATCACTTAACCGCAGGGAGGACATGCAGACTTCACACAGAAGGTGCTCCAGCCGAAAATCGAACCAGAGAACCTCTTGCTGTGAGGCGACAACGCTAACCGCTGCACCATGTCAAAAGTTACACTAATGGCAAATAAAGACAGCTAGGAAGCAATAACCCCAATAAGAAAGAATTTTAGGGGCAAATTATACGAAACTAGAAGTAATAAAATGGAAGACAAATAAGCTGGGGGAGTTAAAATCAAACAGTAGGAAGTAGTTTTCTTAGAGATGCTGTCAATGTCATGTGCAAGCACAGTAAGGAGGGAAAGAATACAAAAATTCAGCTAGTGGTTGACAGACTGTGTATTAAGAACTTGGAATTGTATGGGGATAGAAATGGGAGGTTTAAGACTATATACCAGGGACTACTTATGATTAAACATAGAGCAGAAGTAGGCACTTAAACAGTGTACGTAAAATACTGAATAAATAGGAAAGGAATAGTAGTATATAACCAGAAAGATATAATGGGAGTGGTAGGCAATTAAGGGGAAAGACGAGGAACGAGATGATGCTGTGTAATACAGCATCTAGGCAACTAAATCAGTTAGCTGCAGGCAAATTTGGGCTGTAGAGGTAAGGGAATGAAATAGTGCTCCCATCTTAAGGAACTCAGGACATACAGAAGGAACAACAGGTTAAACCTGTTCTACATGATGAATGAGAATAAAAATATATCAAGATAAAAAAAATGTGGGCAGACTAAAAGCAGGAAACCACTAATCCAGTCTATAGCCAGCTGACATTACTCACACAACTAGGAATAATATACATTACCCACCCTGGAATACTGACCTGCCATTCTCACTACATGTATACCCTCCCTTGCCTCCAAGGTTTAATGTACCTCAAAGGTAAAATGCAAGCCATCACTGTACGCTAATGACATCTTACGTAGTGCAAAATGCCTCCTTTCAAATGTTGCCCCATCATTTCTGCACTGTTTTTAATCTGTACTCCTTCCATAGCATCTAATATCAGTCCCATTTTTTTTAAACTGCCCTCATTCTTACAAATTTAGTTTCATAGAACAGTTTCTCACATACTGTTGTCACTTTTAACAAAACCTCGAAGCAGTAAAGCTCAGGAAAACAGGACCCGGAAGCAAAGTTGAAAGTAAACAATTAGCCTCTTTGAAATACAAAGGCTGCTCGATCTTTTTTTAAAGACTTTTATTGTAAAAATAGAACAACAAATGATCACCAAGCGTTATATTATATTAAAATTTTATAGGGCATGCCTGTTATAAAAGTTACTTTATGTAAGGATGGTAAATAGTTTTAGATTTGAAAGAAATAGTATTCTAATATAAGAGTTTTAAAATATCTGTTTTTTAAAAAAATCTTTCTTAAAAAAGGTTAATATGAGATAATTATCCAAGGAGTCATGTGATCTAATGGAAAGTATTTAATGATGTAAATCACAGACTCACTACTTCCTTGATAAAGCTCGGATTTATCCGAGTGAAAGCGCTTGGTGATCATTTGTTGTTCTATTTTTACAATAAAAGTCTTTAAAAAAAGATCGAGCAGCCTTTGTATTTCAAAGAGGCTAATTGTTTACTTTCAACTTTGCTTCCGGGTCCTGTTTTCCTGAGCTTTACTGCTTCGTGGTTTTGGTTGTTTCTTTCTTGGTTTTAACAAAACCTGACACTCCTGTATCTGAACAAAGAAAAGTACATCATTGTATGATTGGAACATGACAAAACTTAGTGTGGGAAGAGACGTATCTGCCAAATCCAAGGCCACATATAATCTCAAAGAATTCCTATTGCTGAAGGTCCATTACCAAAGGTAAAGCAAAACATTCAGTCCACAAAAACACAAGAAGCTGGCAAACAAATACAGGAAGCACCTGCTTTCTCTGGCCAGTTTCAAGGTAATGCCCTTAAATCATCCCCAAAGCTGCCAATCCCGTGATCTGAGATAACAGACTATAGGACCACAAATAAAGGAAGGGTACCCTGCTTCAAGATGTAAAGGTTAAAAACAAACAGTTCTTTTATTTGTGAGATGTTTGCCTTTGTTGTGTTACTCTCCAGTTTTCTGCTTGCAGTATAACAAAACAGCAAATGCGCTCAAACAGTTTCAAAGTCAAAACTTTTGAAAAATGTGGCATTCTCAGAGTTCTCAAAACAGAAAATGTCAGAAGAGGAGCAGTGGAAGCACTGAGAATGAAGGACGGACTACAGTGGTGACCCCGACATTCAGCATCAGTGAACGTCTAAAGTGAAGACTAGGCTGCGTGATGCAAAGTCAAGTACAGGATTTAGTCTGCCTCATAGATGATGGCCAAAAAAGACAGTGATCAACAGTGGAAACATCAGACTAAAGGACTCAAGAGCCACATACAGAAAGACATATATGCTACAGTCTGCTACAAAAAGAATACAGTTTGCAAATTCTGCAATGTTATCAATCTGATGAAGAACAGAAATCCAAAAAATGTTTACCAATAAGGCCATCTGACTTCTGATGTGGTGGTGTTTGTTTTATTTCTTAAAAAAAAGTCACAGATATATGCACAGTATTAAAGAAAACACAAAACAAAATATACTAACACTTTTCATTTATTTTATTCTAACAGTTTTCATTTACTCCAGCATTATACAAATGTTCTATTTATTTCACAGTAATTTATGTGTTCTCTTGTCTAAAGATCTCATTTCCAGTTCTTTTGCTCCCTTTACAATATTAACTACTTAAAATACAGCTGGTTTAGGTTTTGGTTCCTATTTTCTATTAATTGCTTCCTTTGCTGCCATTTAGAAAGGCCTTACCATAGCTGGGCAATTCATTTTTTTTCCAGAAGACACAAACATTTCTCTTTACTTACTCTGGATTTTTGAACAGAACAGGGAAATATACAAAAGGCCCTAAATACCCAATCATCATTTCTCAAGGCTAGAACTGTAGTGTCAGGAGGGGCTTAACTTGCCTTTACGAGGTCCTGAAAAATATCTACTATTGTAGCACTTCCCAAAGTTCCATGCCAACATTACGAAGGCTTTCATTTTTACTATCTAAGAAGAAAATATAAAAAGCTGCAAATAATCGATAAATAAACCACAGTTCGTAGAGAAAAAACACCTTTATGAAACAGCAAAGGGCAAAGCTTTCGGGTATAACCCTTTCTCAATGCTAATACACAATCTAAATCAGACCTACTAAAATGCTGGCAGCAATTAAATATCAAGCTGAGCCTGGATTATATGGCTCTTATGAATGATTTCTTCTCAGCTAGTGAAAATGAGATGAAGGAAGAAATTATGACTATGGAAAATACCATCATGTCTATGCCTTGTTTTAATAACATGGTGAGTGTCTATCAGCAAATGCTTGACAGAATACAAACTCTTGATGACAGACTTGAAGCCACTAAAAAGCGTAAACTTATCTGTGACGTCAATGATTTCCAAAGGGGTCATATCTTCTCTTGGCCGAAGTATGATTCAAGTAAGCGCTATAATAATGTAACGCATACTAAAAAAGTTCACTTGGACACTGGATGATTTCACGAACTCTTTGCCGGCTAGTTTGTCACTCCAGGAGCCGGCATCTGCTAATTAGTTGAAACAGATGAATGAAGGCACGCCCACTGTGACGACGTCGGATGCAGCTGGTGTGAGTGTGTGCTTGCACAATGGTGAAGAAGACAAATGAAATGGAGGTAGTGGTACACATCTGAATGGCGCCAAAAAAACTTATCAGTTAACACTGGATTTGTCACACGTTTTCAGTTAGATCAGCCGGAGAAGGTCTCGGAACGCTCTGTGCTGAGAAGCAACTCGCTAACAAGGCAAGCTGTAGCTCAAATTAAAAGAAAGAGCGACAGCCCTTTAGGGCAGGGGAAAATGAGCCGAAAATAATAAAAGGTACATTAAATCTATCGGCTTTTGATTTAAAAGACTCGCATTACTCTTTATTGCAAAAAGGACTCAGTTTCATTCCAATGGCTAGTGATGATCTTGTCACTGCTTTAACTGACCTTAAACAATTTGTCAGAAATGTTAATCTTAAAGTTTTGTTTGGTAGTTCTTTTTCTGTTCAAACCTGTTGTAAGAGACACAGTACTTTTATTCCTGCTAGTATACCTGTGTTAACTGCTTTCCATGATTTATGTGAAATGGAGTTGAGGGATATATATTCCGAAGATTTGAAAATGAAGCGTTATAATTTAACATATGATGAACACATAGCTTTGAAAACATTACAGGCTAGGCATGACATTATTATTAAACAAGCTGATAAAGGGGGAGTGGTAGTTTTAATGGACACATTTGGTTAAGAAGGTTATAAAAAGGAACTGGGTTATTCTAATGGCATCTGATGATGTTAAAGCTGATTTAGATGACAGACCATATTTCTCATATAGGAACATGAGAACATTGAAAAGTAAGTTATGTTACAAGGACTTTAACAGAAGTTTTAATTTACCCACTTTCTCTAGATCAGGTACATTTTGTTGTATGAATTGTTCTTGTTGTTCTGATCTCATGAGCACTGATAGTAATATGTTTAAACATCCGATAACTGGTAAAGTATATAAGTTTGACCTATTGGCAACCTGTACTACCATTAATGTGGTTTATTTAGCAACCTGTGTTCTGTGCCCCGCTTTTTATGTGGGCAAAACAACAAGGAAGCTGAAAGAACGTATTATTGAACACAAGTCAGAGATCAGAAGAGATAATGACAAAAATGCATTATTTAAACATATAAGCGCATATGGTTCTAACCATAGGTTTAGATTTAGAGTTATAGACAACGTATGTATATCACTAAGTGGTGGGGATAGCAACAATTTGCTTGAGACTAAGGAATACAAATGGATCCTTAGATTGGCTGCTGACCATTCTCCAGGACTAAATTCCATGGTTACATTAAAACCCATCCTTATTAGACTGCAAGAAACTAAACTATACTGTTAGATTTATTATTGTTTGATATGTCCAATGTACTATATGTTCTTCATGTAGTATATCTTTTTGATGTAGAATATTTTTAGTTTTATATGTATTTTATCACTTGAAGGTTTTTTTATGTTGTTTTATTTATGTTTGTCACATGATTTTTGGGCTGCATGTCATGTGATACTTTGATGTGTATTTAAACTTGATTTTAGATTGTGTATTAGCATTGAGAAAGGGTTATACCCGAAAGCTTTGCCGTTTGCTGTTTCATAAAGGTGTTTTTTCTCTACGAACTGTGGTTTACTATCTAAGAAGAACAGATGGTTTTCTCAAGGCGTTTGCCTTATTCCTGACCATCTCACATTCTCAAAGAAACTAGGGATTCCTAGGGCAGACAATGAAAATACAAGTCCTTCTCCTCATCTGTCTTGTGAGTCTTCATTACACTGGGAAGCGATGCCACATGAGTGGAGAAGACCAAGACTTGCAGATTCACCAATGGCACCTATTCTTGGGAGGCAGAGATGCAAGGTCTGGATCTGTGCCAATACCAACAAAGAAACTCATACTGATTGCAGCAATGGTTACTGAGTGGCCCTGTAATAGGGGGACCAGCTTCACTAAGCTATATGAAGGCAGAGGCATGAAGACTTGAGGACTGGTGACTGTGTAGTCTCAAACTGTGAAAAAAAAAACTACAGGGGAGACTAGGCCTTGGACACTCAGGATACCTAACTTGGTGACTACAAATGGTCACTGATGTCTGTTCAACACACTGGCACCAAGAGGTCAGAATCTAAGCTGTCAGCTGTGGCAGTAATACAAACACTGCATGTGGGAGGGGAAAGGTCAATTACTGCTGCACATGTGTACTACTCAGAAGAATGGAAATGTTCTTACAAACAACAGACACAAGTATTAGACAAACCTAAGGGAAATGAGTACATGATGCTTGTGGATCACAGAAAGTCATATGTGCTGTGTGGAGAATATCCTGAACTTGACATGTACTGGGTGACAAAAAACCTCTGCATCATGCCTTCATCCAGAAGGTTCCAACAACCTGACAAGTGGGAGCCCAGGGTTACTTGTTGAGACAGTCTGGTGAAGCATGGCTTAACACCTATGTCTGTCTCAGAATGGTGCCCATTAAAAGAAGAGGAAGAGGGTATATCTTGGAAACCTTGTGATCCTTGGCCCTGAAAATTTGCATTATTCTTTACGAGCAAAGTGGTGATTTTGAACTTGTGAAATTACCATCTGGACTTGGAAGAAAATTCCTTTTTCAGTCCTGGATTAGCTTAACAACACATTTGCCATATTTTCAACAGGAAGAATATATTCAAGGATTTTCTTGCGACAGCTCCTTGTGTTCATGATAAATCTCTGATAAGAGAGATAGTGGAAATTGTAATTCTTTAGTCTCAAGCACAGAAGACACAAACTTACTTTTATCACAAGAACACAATAAAAAAGATTAATAGACAGGAAGGGAAAAAAAAATCAAACATCTCACTATGTTAACAGATGGTGGTGGGGGAGAGAGAATCAGATACGAAGTACAGTTGGAATTCTAATCCAACAGTTCCAGTGTATTCTTTGAAAAGTTATAGAAGACAAGGACCACCAATAAGCAGTGATACTGATGTTTTTGCAGGAGGGTCAGTGTTTGCTGGCAAACCGTAATGGTAAGTTCCTGCTGGAAGACCATCTCAAGGTAAGATTACTTCAGTTCAGCTTGAAGCACTTATTTCCTAAGCACTACACATAGATTAAAATGAAAAAAGTGGCACAATGATATCTATATTAAAAGAAAAAAATACATATGCACACATATATACATATATGTCTTAAATTACATTTAAGATTATGCCAGACAAGCACTGTATGACACACGAAAAAATATGACTTAAAAAAGGATAAAGTTTGAAAATTTTCAAAATGAACACTATGTAGAGCCTTCAAATAAAAACACAAAATATGAAACCCTGCAATAAAAAAATTTCCCCTTGAGCAGAGTAAAAAAAAAAATAAAATAAAATAAAAAGATCAAAAACTGCCCTTACAAACATTTAGTAATGCTGATGAACATTCCAACATCATCACTTTAAGATACTAATCAACAAACCATATGAACCTTAGAAGCAAAAACATAAAATACCAAAGCAACCAGTTGGCGTTCCCAAGCCCATTCTGGACCCACAAATTATAGTCTGGGATTGCACACCCAGCCCCTCAGTCAGATCTCAGAATCCACTAAAATTGTGGCTTACCACTTTTTACCCCAGGCCTTGTCAAAGAAACCATAACCCTTTGGTTTTCCTGACCTGTCCATAAATTAAGAGTCTGCTGAACCAAAACTGTGTAATGATGGGGGGGCTTTTAGGCCGCAAGGCAACCATCCCTTATATGAAGGTATAACAACTAGGGCAGGTTCCAGGGATGATCTCTGCAGTTCACTAAGAATCCAGGGGAAGGTGCGAAGGAGTCTGATGAGCTGGCCACCTGAAGTGTTTTGTCAGTCACAGAAGGGCGGTTATTTAAACCCCCTTCTGGCTCCATCCCTAACCTGAAGACATACTTGCGGGTAAATGAGCTTGCTAGCAAGTCACCTTTGTTACCTTTCGCGAAGTCAGAAAATCAGACCTAAACTTGCAATTGTGACTATTTATTAATGCAAATTAACACTGCAAACACCGACACCGAATGATACTTATCAACATAACATATGAACCTTAGAGGCAAAGCCATCAAATACCAAGGCAACCGGTTGGTGTTCCAAAGCCTGTTCCAGCCTATAAATTAAAATATGGAGACTACAATCTCAAATCCTCCAAAATGAAGTCTTACCCCTTTATTGCCCCTAGGCTTTTCTAAGAAACCATAACTTTTGGTCTTTCTGAACTGTCCATAACACAAGAGACAGCTGAACCAAAATGGGGGAATACCAGGCATGAGTTGAGGCCACAAGGTAACTGCATGACTACACATGCTGTTTCACCCAGTCAAAAGCCTCTTATCTTCTTACAATAGGCTTAAAGACAAAGATAATTCAGAGCAACAGAAAAATGAAAAGTTCAGCAAGGGATATTAATACTATTGAGTTATTTAACAGTTAAAGCTAACTGCAAATTGAATAACTCAAAATCCAGTTTGTTAAGATGAATCCCATCAAAGGCACAGAAGTATTTGTCTGGTCTTGATCACCATGTTAAATGATGTGGAAACCAAACAATCGTTGTGCTCGTGCTACCTGATATTTGAGAAAGCATTTGGATAATTCAATTGTAGTACTCTTCAACGCACCTCTCCAATGAAATCTGGGTATACTAGCAGACCAGATGAGCAAGTTACGGTGTAGGGGGATGAAAGTGTGCAGGTTGGATAAAATTCTGGCTAGAAACACTTTTTTCAGTACTCAGGTTAAATTGTTTCCCAAATGAATGATTAGCGTGATGGGCCTAGGTCCACAGGCTATGAGTTAGTATGAAACATCCCAAAGCTAAAACCAAGGTAATCCTGGAAAACCAGCCCAACCAGTTATCCAGCTATTTTTATCCAGCAAGCACGACGACCCATTGTAGAGAACTGCTGCCCTAGAAGCCAATCAGTGAACATATGAATGCCCCAATATTCATATGTTCTTCCCTGAAAAATAAAATTCATCTGTTAATTCCTAATGTAAGAAAGGAAGGTGTCAGATGTCCAGCTCCCTGTCCCCTTTAATACTTTGATCAAGGGCACCTTGAATGCCAAGTATGATGTCCAAACTATGCGAAAGGAGTCTGAACAGTAACCCTAGGTAGGGATGTCTTGATTTGACAAAACCTTGTAAAGAGCCAAATTTACTTCATTGGCGGTGATCAAATGGCCTGACCTTAAAATAATATTGGACCCGAGGGATTCCCCCCATGCATTAGACTGCTCAATGTTGTGACCCAATGTATGAGGCAGGCTGTATAAAAGCTGCTACACTCTAAGTGAATCTAAAGCCACCAAATGATGTGGTTTATCTTTGGTGTTTTCAATCAAACTAATACATACTCATTGGTTATACATGTCTTCTAATTTCAGGGTTTGAAGTACGTCATCCACTCTAAAGGTCCCAGCATAAAGCCATGGAAAAACAAAATGGTCCCAAGAACAAATGACTGAAAGTTGCCACCCATATAATAGCATCCCATAACATGAACCAACAGGTGAAAGCCTATAGGCTTCCTTGCATCTTGCAATGCAATGCACCCATAGTCTTTTGCCATCAATTAATCAACCTAGCAACCAGACAGTGACCCAGGTAATCAAGGAGACCCAAGGAGTAGGCCAACTAGCTAAGAGCTGCTCAGTGTATGTGTAACATTCTGGGTACCGCCTCCAGAATATATCTCTGAATTAAAAACTGGACGACCATTGGTACAGACCAGCATCTATAATGGCAAGTCAGATCTTTATAACAACATTTTTTAAACAGCTGTAACAAAGCCAAGTAAGTCTTTTTGGTGTTCAAAGCCTAAGACTTTGATAGAAGTGTGCCAGCTATTCTTCACCAATAATCCAAAGCTTGGGTGGAATAGTTGTATCCCAAGAAGAACTATATGTGAAGCCAATTGCCGAAACCTGGTAACATGTAATCAGGGTAAGCTGTTAGCAGTGCTATTATCCTTGCCTGCTACATGTTGATTTGCAAAGGTCAAACTGATCTGCATGCTTAATAGGACCAACAATTTTATCACTGAATGAACCAACTTTGTCTTTAAGGACCTTTATAAGGGCCTGAACAACTGCTTTATTGTCAACAGTAAAAGCAATCCTGCTGCTAACAAAATGTCCCCTCCAAGTGAATGTGGCTGTAAAGACTGGTCGAGAAGGGTGAAGGCTGCCAGCCTAGTCAAATAGAATTTGATACATAATTCTGGCATTTGTAAATATAAATGTAAAATACAGGCTTGTTTCTTACATGAGAGAAAATACTGTAAAATGTTGAACTTCAAGATTGTAGCAACATTGCCATCTGCTGTAAGGAAAACTAAGGCAAGCATTTCAAATCTTTATTTTGAAGTTAAAATGATTTCAAATCTATCCTTTGATCTGTAGAGCTCGGAGTCAGCCTGTCTGGGCTAGCACATTCTTTCTATTGTTTTAACTTAAGGAATAATCACTACAATGTACATGTGAAATGTCTTTTACTGTTGTAGCTTCCTGAACAGGTGTTAACTTGCTAAATAATGTAGCGTGTTGGCCTTGGAACTCCAAGCTAAGTGTCAAAGAAATGAAGTAATGGCAACCAAGTGTCAAAATGATGTAATCTGGGAGAGCCCAGCAGAAATGTATGTTAGTGATTTTAAAAACTATTGCTCAGAGAGAGACTGTAAGCATTTTGATCTTGGACATCTAACTCAGCACTGCCTACGTGTATACTAGCAGTGTAAGTTATTTTAGAAGCATGTTTTCTTGTAGCAATAGCTAGGAATTAGAAAAAGATTAGACTAAGTACTACTGAATTATTTTAAGTTTCTGTGTGGTCTCTGAACTCTTGAATGGCACTGTGGTGTAGTAGTATTGTCTTGGGTTTTTAGTATTTATTATTAAATATATGTACACCCTTATCAACTGTGGATGGTTTATGTAGAAGTAAATTAAGCTCTAGAGTACATTGCATGCTTATAAGTGATCCTGTAATAAGACCTTCCAATAAACCTTGATTGCTTACACTACTATTGGATAATAATATTGCACAGTAATAACTGGACACCCTTTTTAAGGGCCTTTTAGTAGCTGATAAATATTAGCTGGTGGTGGCAGTAATTACTACTGTATAGTCTTGGTAAAGGGGCACAGCTGGAGAATCTGTCAGCCTTTCCCAGGAGTGTCTGTGAAGATGTATAAATACTTATCTCAAAGTGTGTGTGGGTATCAGCGATTTGGGCAGGGACACAAAGCACTGGTTGGAGAGAGAGGGTACTGGAGGTTAGCTTGCCAGCTAGGCTGAGATCTGGACCCTATAGTTGTGCCAGTGGGGAGTCTTATTGGGGACCTGGAGAGGAAGGGAGCAACCAGCCCCAGACTGACTGTGATCTCTGTGTGATCTTAAGGGAAACTGCACTTTACTGTGGGTATTTGGTATCCTTTCCTCATATATGAGACGCCCTCTCTGGTGTTAGTGGTGAGGAATGAGGCTCCTTGATTGCTGGGTCAAGACACGGGTGCCGCAGTGGCTACCCAGATCTGTAGGATTTCTAAAAAGGTGATACCTTTTTCTTTCTTCAGACCATGTAAAAGGCCAATTTTCTGAGAACCACCTCCCTTGAAAATAAACACCCATCCTCATCACTGCTACTGTATCCGTAAAGAGCAGCAACTTGTCTGAGGAAATTCACAGGCTTTGCTATAAAGTGACTCTACTGAATTGATTCAAGAAGGAATTCTATAGCCTAAGATCTTGTCTAATGTTGCTAGTAATGCATACCCATAATGTTTCCTCTTGCCGCCCTCTAACAGATTGGATAGGCATCTTATAAAAGTCTTGTCATAGGAAATGGCTAAGCAAGTGAAATTAAGGAGCCGGCACAGCTGCATCACCTCACTGACCCTAAGTTTTTCAATGTGAGGAACCTAGTGATGGTAACACTAAGGTGTTGCAATTTTTCAACAGGGGAGCTTAATGGAGATGGCTGAGACACTGATCACTAAACCCAAAAAACTAATGAATTGACTGGGACCCTACAGCTTGTCTGCAGCCAGAGGAAATCCCAAATCATGGCATAATTCTAGGAAGATTTATTTACACGCCTCTTCCTCACAAACCCTCCCTTCACCTATTATCAGGAAGTCATCCAAGTAATGAATGGCAGCTTGCGCCGGGGTGTGCTGCTGCCAGCACCAGTGTAGGCTCAAGCTGATTATCTCAAAAACAGAGCAGGCTAGTGAGTGCCCATATGCATAGCTCTGCCAAAGAAGACTTTCCCATCAAAACAGAAACTCAGCATGGACCAGTCTTTTTTCCTTTGGTGGAGGAGGTGAAAAGCAGACTGACTGTTTAGCTTGCCAAACCATTGATCATCGAATCATTTGATGCCTGTACAGCAAACCTTGGCTACGTCTTTATCTATATAGTCACTGACCAATGTTATGACTGGATGGAAGAGATGGTGTATTAAATGGAACTGCCCTTTTCTCTGATGGACCAATCCAGTGAAGGAGATCTTAAAGGAAGGCCAAGAAGGTTGCATAAAGGGGTCAATGAGTCTCCTCGCCTGCATCTCAATTTCCAGCATCTTGTGCACTACCGCCTCCCTGCCTTTGACTGGTGACAGGTTTCTCACTATCTTAGCTCTTCAGTAGCATAAGAACTAAAGGCGAAACCTGACCCCAAACCAAACTCAATGATGAGAAATTGAGCTGCTTCCTTATTTGGGTAATTAGCCAGCTCATCTGCTAGCTTAATAACCCTGATCAAGGAATGATACAACTTGAATGCAAACCTGTTCTCAGAAGGAACTTCCTCACTGTCCATGAAAATGATGCTGTCTCTAGGTGACAACTAATGCAGTGTGGGTTGGAACTTTTATCAATTAAACCTGCGCTAGGGTCTGTGCCTGCCTGATTGATCTTGGACCAGCATATGGAGCCAGAACGATTCTTCCCAATAGTGGGATGAACTTGCAAGTAGGCTAAAAGCAATTCCCTTTATTAAATGCCCAACAATGCTTAACATTAAACTGCCCAATGTCATGTAATTGCTTCCCATCACAGCAGGCTTGTTCAGCATTATGCTGAGCCAAATATCAGGATGTCATTAATCCCACCAAAGCAACTTGTTTACTGCCTTTAATTTTCTAAAACTCTGATCACATCAGAACCATGAAGATCCACCCCATATGTGATGTGACTCCCTAACTGAGAGGAGCTAAGCCAACAAGGAAAGTGCTTGACTGGAGTTTTTTTCAATGAGGACGACCATATAAACTGCACAACCCAATATCCAAGTATCCCAACTTCTAACAATTACTTTGTCAGAAGCTTTATTGCATAAATCAGCAATACCTGCAGTGACATATTCAACCAAACATTTTCTGCCTAAAGAATCCTCCAGCTGTCCTGTTTATCCATTAAGTTGAAAACTGTCTGTGCAATCTACCCAAACAGCTTTATCTTTAAATACTTGCATGGACATGTGGGAACCAAGAAAAGAGATCAGTATTGCCCCGCTGCCGTGGGGGTCAAACACTTCGCTAAATACAAGTCTAGGTCCACTGGCAAAGCTGAGACTGACACAGAAGGGTTTACAATTCATGCCACTGAAGAGGACCACTGGTCCTGAGAGGACTGGCGGGATCCTGGAAGGACAGTATCTGTGCAGCTTCTTGACCAAAAGTTCTTCTGTAAAAATATGTCAGAAATTTGCAATCTACCCTCCTCTGGCAAGGAATGTAAAAACTCCTCTAAAATAATCATCTGTAACAAGACCTCCTTCTTAGAGAGGTGCCCTAGCCACAATGTCCTCCTCATTACCTTCTGTTTCTGAAACCAGATCCATTGTCCACACAGGGGTTGGCAGTCTCTTTCAGATTTCACCATCTGGTCTTTTGGCATTTCAGCTGCTGCTTGATTCACCTCTGTTGCTAGCTGCTGCCTCTTTTGTTTTGGGAAACCTTGTCTGATCTGCTTGTAATTTCTAATTCTGGAAATAAAAAGGTCTTGGGCCTCACTCATTAAACATTGCCATCTCTCCCTCAATGCCTGTAAATAATGCAGGTCCTAAAATTGCAAGAAGAGGTTAATTACTTACCATAGCAGGCCCTAATGAAGTTAAACACTTTGCCCCTGTCAGCCCAGTACTTAATCATTCACACACAAAAACAGCTTGCACCAATATCATCATTTAACAACACAATAAGGTGGGATCTGAGCAAAAATAGTAAAATTGCTGTAGTAATCTGATGCAATGGTTAAAATTAATTATGTAACTGATAGGGTAAATGATATAGTAAAAGTTAAAAACAAACCTTATACTTCAGGTCTTTGAGGTAAGCTCTTTATCCCCTATGCCACTCAGTCAACAAAATAACTGGCTATCTACTATTATTTGTTTGAAATGATACTGGCAGAATGTTCAACCTCTTAGTATGACAAATGAAACTCAATATTACTGGTGGGAACAAGAAAACGATCTGTGACTTATTAACAGGATGACTCTGACAAACTTAGCAGCTACTAGCTGATAAAAACTTGAGTCACCATACTTTTCTACCCACTTGAACACTGTAACAAATGGCATGGCATTTTTAGAACTACTTACTAAAGAAATAGCTCTTAGACAAACAGGGGCAATGTCAACAGAAACAGAATCGGAAGCAAATTCTAAAAATAATCTGAAATAACCACAAACACCGCCTGGCGTATGATGTGACCACCACCAAAACCACTCTCAAATTTCCGTGAAATTCACCTGCAACACCATGAAAATTGGTAAAGGATAAGACTTGTTAAAAAAGCCAGAAGAGCATGAACTGTTACTACAACACTCATATTTATGAAAAAACTTTTAACATTTACTAAAAATGAACAAAATGGATGAAGTGTTCCTGAGCTGGAACTTCATCAGATTCTGTAACCTTATTACATCATTTCCTTAAAGGACCAGCTACATATGAGCCCATCATGTTCAAAGCAACCACGAAAAATTCCATTGAATTCTGTGAACAATATTTTATCTTTATCTTAAAATCATTTAAGTCCAATACTAAAAATGAAAACTAAAAATCTTCATTAATAAAAATTCTGTTTGTGCTCGTAAAAACACTTATATTAAACTAATTACTATCCACGTAGCACCTTTAGAACCTCTTAAAGTCCTACTGATCACAATTCTAAGGCAAAATAAATATAAACAATTTCATTTAACCCTGGCAAGTTAATCACATTTAATCTTAATTGCCATGTGAGTTCTCTAAACTCTAACCTAGTTTCCCAATCTCCACGCTTGGGATTAAAGGGAACTCTCAATTTTTAAATAAAGATTTTATTAGTTTTTATTTTTAGTACTGGACTTGTGGAAACTATTTTAAGAATAAGCTAAGGTATTGTTCACATTATTCAATGGAGATTTTCATTGTTGCTTTGAATATTATTATTTGGGATCATATATAGCTGGTTCACGACTTTTTGTATAAAAGGAAATTATGTAATAAGGTTACAGATTCTGATGAAGTTCCAGGTCAGGAACAAAAGTGCTTAATCCACTTTATGTTCATTTTTCATAAATGTGAGACGTTTATTTCATAAATTTGAGTGTTGTGGTAATGGCTCATGCTCTTCTGGCTTTTCAACAAGTGTTATCCTTCACCATTTTTCAAGGTCTTACAGGCAAATTTCACATTTAAATTATTATTAATATTACAGAATAAGTGTATGTGGATTAAAATTATATTTTTCAGAAGTAAAAGAAATCTACCCTCTAATTATTGCTCATACTCATTAAATGTGATTCACTAAATGGTAGACCAAAATAACCAGGTTTAGCAGGCATTAAGAGGGATTGGGATACAGATGGAATCAAAAACAGTTTAATAAACAGGGTGTGGTAGTTGGGTAGGGAAAATTTAATCAGACTACTCCTATCAGTGTACCCCATTCAAGGGAATGTTCCTCATTTTGGGTCTTAAAACTCCCATGTTCTTCAAAGTTCCACACTGAAAGGGTCTGTCATACAGTGTTAGGATTGTTTTTTAATGATATCCATGGCAAATGTTACTGAAGTATATTAATTCATCAAAAGAACTTTTTATAATTATGAAATAGCACATTTATCCATCTTATGAGCTTCCTAGTTGGAAGTTGTTAAACTGTTAGTAGGTGTTCCACATTTTGCCCATTTGTTCCACATTATGAGAGGAAATGTTCCTCATTTTGAAGAAGAAAGGTTGAGAGCTAGGAATAAAACTAGGTCCAGTAATGGTCGGTGAATTATTAGCTAGCATTATGAAAACTGAATTACTCACTGATCTTCTTAATATTATAATAGCATTTTTACATTAATATCCTTTAATTTTTAAATTTGGACAACAGCACTTACTAATGTAGCCAAGATAGCTCTCTCTTCTGAGGAGACAGCATCCTGGAAGCATCGCTGCTGCGGGCACTCCAAAACAACACTGCTTCCTGATAGATTTCCCAGCTCAAGAGAAAGGTGACTGAGTCAGAAACCCTTCACTGTAACTGCTTTATAAAAACACTTGGTAGGTAACTTAAGAAACTAAACCAAGAATGACGAGGTGATTGCCCACTAGTATTTCCCTCAACAAATTAGTCTCTGCCATACTTCTCGACCACATAGCACAAGAAATATGGACAAAGCCTAAAACAAAACGGCGGGCTCAAAAGTCCAAAAATGGGGATGGATTTTAAATACTGGTCCTATAACCCAGAAAGCTGCTAGAATAATGGAATCCATGTTAGCATGCCTTTTCTGAAGAATACGAAAAACTCTTGATGAATGTCATAGTTTAGTGGCTTTCATGCTCAATGATTTGCCAGAAACCACAAATTTCATGACAGCATACCAAAAGTATGAGGCAAAACCTAGGCTGAACCAAGTTTGCAGTACACGATAGTATTCACTGTTGCATATGTCTGTCACTTGCCATAAACATCCAACCAAAAACTAAGGGTTAACCTTTTTATCTGGTAAAACAATCAACCACTCACAATGAAACCTTATTAACAAACCCAACAATACTAAAACAAGAAGCAGAGTACAAAAGATTACTCCAGATAAAAATCAGTTTAGCTAGCAGATCAAGGAGTCTGACTTCTCTGATGTCCTCCCTATGGAAGAGAAAGATGCCTTGCTGAAGTTTCAATTACTCAGGTATTGAGGTAGATGAACGAGTGTCCTTGAACACTTGTAAACAAAAATACTGACTACAGAACCCAGAAGTTAAAACTTTTGATGCCTCTGCATAACCTTCACTTAGAGTACAAAACACTAAAAGCAGCACAGCAGTATTAAACACACTAATTCACAACAATTAACAGAGAAACCAAACCGAATAGCTAGTTAACAAAGCATTTCCAATTTATTTACACTTTATATCCACGGGTCCAAACATATTGTGCAAGTACAAGTAAGCTGCCCTTCTATAACAAAATCTGTATGGACGTCCTACCATAAGACTCACACACCTGCTCCAAACATTAAACATGAAATCTGAACTGAAGATAAATGAAAAATATTCAACTTCAGGACTTTCACAGCATTTGTTTCCAACATTACTTACATGCTCCTGTAGTCTGAATATTCCAGTAGTCTCCCAAGTATAAAACTTTTTACAGAAGTATGTCAGGATGTTAACCACATTTTGTAAATGACAACTAAATGAGCCAATGTTAACAAATATAATATCACTGTTAGCAAAGAGCGATAAAGCCTTGACTGCACCACAGACAAGTGTTTGATTAGCTGGATGGGTGCTAGGGGGACTGGGCGAGGGAGGACGGAAGTGAGCACCTGACACCAGCTTGCCCATCCCGTGGAGGGGTGACAGGCAACTGTCCTGGCTCGATGCAACAGCAGCATGAACAGCCTGTCGAGCTCCTTGTAGCAAGTGGTCTACTGATTATTTGGGAGGTAGTGCATGCATGGAAGTATGTGTGCATTACTGCCTCCCAAAGGCAGCCATTGCAGAGCCAGCAAGAAGGATGTAGGGTGCTGGATTAGGGGATGCTCCTTGGCAGCAGTACGATGCTGCACCAGCGCCCTCAATTCCCTCACTGGCCCCAGACATGAGTGGGGAAAGCCAGAGGGAGGCTAAGGTGGGCTTGACAGTGCCAGCGAATGAGAAGCTAGTGGCAGCTAATGGTCCCAGCTACAAAAAGATAAAAAGTAGTCATATGCAACACTCCTCAAAGTGGTAAGCACCTTTGTTAACCTTTTATATTCAGTGCAGCCATGGTGACAGAACTAGAAAAAAATGCAAAAATAAATAAAAAAGTAAGCCATACGTCAGTCTCTGATGTAAAGAATAACTGGCACAGAACACATATTTTCACATTACAAAGGGTCTGTATATAATAACCACTATTTTTTTTCAAAACAGAAAGTAAACAAATTCTATTTAGTTATAAAATAAAATTTAGATATTGTGTCTGTGTATGTTAGCCCATCAAGCAAGATATTACCATTGTAAGTCTTTTCTTTTAAGGCCCAAATCTTTCTTCTCCCCAATCTACCTCACCTCTCTGCAATTTGACTATTAGCTGCCACCAGCTCCTATCTTCATTCACTGTGATTACTGACCTCTCATGGGCTCAACCCAACCCATGTCTGGGGGCGGTGAAGATACTGACAACAGTGGTACAGCATCACACTGCTGCTAGGTAGTGTGCCTCAACCCCGATCACCCTGCGACAACCTTGTAACTTCTGCAATGGCTGTCTTCGGGAGATATACGACTGCTTTTTCAACCGTCAAACCAAGTAGTATACCGCTCCTAGCATGGAACTCACCTGGCTCTTAATGCTGCTACTGCAGCATGCCTAGGCAGCCTCCCTCCATCCTTGATGGGTTAACAGGCATCTCCCAAGCACCTGTGATGCTATTCGAACAAGGAGTTTCTGGGGAGCAATCAGGGCTTCCTCCATCTGTGCCATAGGTCCCTTTTAGGCCCAAATTTTATCTATTCATGCCAGATACTTTATATCCTAAATATATCCTGTTCCTTATAGCACCTATTAAACAGACATTTTATTAACCTGACTGATTTCATTGCTGTTTAACTGTATTTTTTAATACTGCAAGTGCTATTCTTTTGACTATAAGTGATTAATCTGTGCTTCACTGAGTTTTTTCTGAGTTTTAAACCCTAAAATTAAGTAGCATTGTCTAAATACAGGTCTGCAGCATCCAGAGCTTCAACTGCATGGTTTTAAACCCTTTTTGAGGTATTCCCATCTACAAGTTAACTATTTTTTCTGCAAAAAAAATTCTAAGCTTGTTTTCTGCCTTTCCTGTTACTAGAGTAGCCCAAATACAGATTTGCTGTATCCAGGACTGTTTTGTAAGTTTCTGAGTTCCCCAGACCTTTCTGTGTTAGAAGAAGCCTTCCATCTTATCAGTGGGAGTGGTAAGCACTAGGTAAGCCCATCTACCACAGGAGGAGTGGTTTCTGGCTCTGAAATTGTAATTTATTGGCCATTTGGGCAGCTTTTCTATCCCTTTCAACTTTCTGGTTTAAAAGCCCGTGTTTGCATGGGTTTGTGCTTGTTTAAGCTCAGCGGATCTTGTTTTGGCATCCTGCAGACTACAAGAGCAACAGAAAAGAGAAAGAGAGACTTTAAGTACCTCCATTTTGATTTTTTCTGATTATACTGCTTTCTGCACTTGATTTAAGTCTTTTTTTCCATTTAACTGCATTTATTTTAACTGTATTTGCTTTAATATTGCTACACACTCGTGTGCTAGCTTGCACTACATTTAAAGTATATTACTGGCGCCAGAAAGTCTGCTCTTCAGCTTTTCCCTTAAGATCTTGATAGATCTCTTCTCTCTTGCCTTTAATTAGCTTATTTACCTAGAAATTCATCAGGCTTTTTGTAGCTATTATTGTAGCACACAAGTGCTATCAGCACTAGACGTCCTGTAAGGAAGCAGCTCCAGTACTTAGTAATGACCACCCTCCTGGCATGTCTAAAGGTCAGTTTCCTGTGCCTTCTCCTATTAAATTGGTGAACTTGGGCAGTCTGAGGCAGTGTAGCAACTGCCTCATGTACACAGACAACCCTCTCCTCTTACCTCCCAACACTCAGACTTGTTAGAGATGCGCTTGTATTGCCAAATTGGAAGCCATGCACTCTCCAGCCAAGATTGGAATAGCTGGTCAAGAGGAGAAGGTCAATACCTGCACCACACCACATAGGTTGGTACTAGGCTATCAGCCCTAGGGCCTATACAAGCCTAGCCATAACAATTCCCTGGATATTTCTTCCCACACTATTTACTTCCCTGGACCCCTGTCTAGCAGGGTGACTGACGTGATCCCCGGGGTGAATTTCCTTTCTCCCATCCAATCGTCAAGGTTCCTTTTGAAGAGGGCCAAAGAGGCACTCTGCTTAACATGTATGGGCAATCTATTCCAGAGTCTGGGGAGTCTCTGGGTCAGGAACCTATCCTTCCAACATGTTTTGTTTATTGTGATGACAAGGTTTAGGATCCCTGGAGCGTGTGGCTCTGAGGGATTGGGATTTCTTTAAGTGTAGCATGTCCAACAGCTCTGGGTTTGACATGGCCTTGTATGTTAAGCACAGATCGCCTCAGAGTAGACGATATGCGACAGAGTATAGCTGGAGTTTTTTAAGGCGGTCAGCATAGGGCATCTGCTTTAGGCCTGTGATTCTTTTAGTGAGGTATTTCTGCGGCCTTTCCAGTTGTTGCAGATGTCTTGAGAGGTACATACCAAATGGGGCATTGTATTCTATAATGGGTCTAATGAGGGATGAGTACAGTGGGACAATGATCTCCTTTTTTCTGGATGAAAAGCCCTTAGTGATGAGGTGTGCCACATAGGATTTCCTGACTGTTGTGGCAATGTGGTTATCGAAGGTGAGACCACTGTCCACCTGTGTCCCTAAGTCTCTTATCACAGTTTCGGTGTTTAGTGTACTGCCACCTATATGGTAATTCATGGGTGCATGTTTTTTCCCAAAGGGGATAACTATACATTTCTTGGCACTGAGCTTGAGCCCATGGCTCTGGCACCAAGCATCTGTTTCTGTAAGGCCCTTTCGTAGAGTATCCATATCCACATCATTTGGGGATTCAATAATGGTTCCCAGTTTGCAGTCATCTGCGAACTTTGTTAGCCAGAAGCCCTTAGTGTTGGCCTGTACTTCAGAGGAGTAGAAGCCAAACAAGAGCAGTACCAGGACTGAACCCTGAGGTACTCCACTTGTCACTTGTCTGGGAGCTGGATTTGGAGTCGGCTACTTTTACATCACTTGTCTGGGAGCTGGATTTGGAGTCGGCTACTTTTACAGTGTGGGTTCTATCAGCAAGCCAGTTAGCAACCCATTGGGTGACGTAGGGATTAATGCCCAGCTTAATAAGTTTATCTATGATTCCAGAGTGGGGGATGGTGTCAAAGACCTTGGCAAGGTCTAGATAGGGTGTATGGACCACCTTACCCTTGTCCATGGCTCTGAAAACTGATTTGAAGAAGTCAATCAGGTTCAGGACACAGGATCGGCCCTTCACGAACACAAACTAAGTGGGGTCCAGTGTTTGAAGGTTGCCAATGTCTTTGTTTATAAGTTCCATGATAATACGCTCCATGGCCTTGCAGATAAGGCTCATCAGACTGATGGGATGGTAGTTTCCGGGATCCAAGGTGAATCCCCCTTGTGAAGTGGGATAACTGTAGCTCTGCACCACTCATTGGGCACAAAACCTGAGGTGAGGCTATGATTAAACATGACACTTAGGTGAGGTGCCAGTTCATATTGTAGTTCATGTAGTACACAGCCCGGGATGTCATCTGGTCCCATTGATGCTGTATTCCTAGCTTTGGAGAGTGCGTTTTTTACCTGTGTGGCCATTACCAGAATTTGGCAATCTTCCAGTATTGAGATGGGCCATTTAGGGGGTGAGAGGGTGGTGAAGTTGGCACTGAATCGATCGGCCAGGATACTGGCAATATCCTTGGGATCAGTATATTTAATGCCATTCTGTTTTAGTTCAGAGCAGATCTGAACATTGCCATTTAGATTCTTGACATAGTTATAGAATGCCTTGTGGTTGTCTTTGGAATCTTTGGCAATTTTATTTTTGTAACTAGCTTTGGAGGATTTTATGTGGGATCTCAGCTTCTTACTGAGGCTGGTAAAGGAGTTTTTTGCATCCTGGGATTTTCCTCTTTTCTGCAACAGTTTATTCCTTTTGTTGTAAAGTTTGTTTAGGGCAGGGGGACCACCAGATTGGCTTCTTTTTGGATGAGAGCATCTTGGTTCTATTTGGGATGGCACGAGTCATGCATGAGTGGATGTGCTCGTACAGTGCCTTAGTGTAGGATTCAGCAGTTGAACTTTCAGTTCCCGTCTGCATGGGTATCATGATTCCCGTCTGCATGGGTGTCATGAAGTTTGTCACTTCTGACTTGAGTAGCATGAAGTTGGCTTTGGAGAAGTTTTTTATGGAGGTTTCCTTACTGGAACATGGAACACACAGCCCACCAGAACACCCACCATCACAGCTCTCACAAAAGCACAAACCACACACCCACATTCGCATAGGCTCTCAATAGAAAGCTACCCAAACAGCAGAGACTTGCACAACTGTACTATGTTTATCATATTGATCATTGCAGCAATAGCTTTAGAGCTACATGAGTAGATTATCATGGCTTACTACATTTTGGAGCGGAAAGAAGAGTTCAGGAGCTCCTGAAGAATGTTCCTAGCAAAGCTTGACCTGGGCCTACAGAAAGAATTAAGCTTACAGTGTTTTGTAAAATTACATGCAAAGGACAAAGTATCAGTTTCTAGAAGACGTCTAAAATCCAACCTTTTCTGAAAAGCCATAGATGAACCCAAGACCCTGGTAGAGTGGTCCTTGACCCTACCTCGAATAGTTCTGTCATGGTGAGTATAGTAAAAATTAATAGTCTTAGACAACCATTGGGAAATAGTCGGTTTTGACACAGATACTCCATTCTTCTTACCTTCACAAGAAATAAACAATTGATTCAAAGATCTGAAAGATTTAGTTCTGTCAAGACAGCATCCGAGTTGTCTGTGGACATCCAAGGTATGGAGTGTTCTCTCTCGCTCATTTTTGGGTTCAGGAAAAAAAAAACAAGGAGATGAATAGTTTGGCTTAAAGTAAACTTGGATACCACTTTAGACGTAAAAGGAAAATTAATTTATTTTATTTATTTAACACTTGTTTACCTGAAAAGTCCGACTTGGAACAAAGCCAATTTTCAGCGGAGGCCTGTGGAGAAATGCTCCAGACTCATGTCTGTTGCGTGGGAGGAAACTGAACACTCAGAGGAAACCTTTATGAACACAGGGAGGACATGCAGACTCTGCACAGAAGGCACCCCATTCGATAGTCAAACCGGAGAACCTCTTACTGTGAGGTGATAACGCAACTGCTGCACCACTGCGCCGCAAAGAAACTGTGTTCCTGTGGAAACAGGACATGGGGTTGAGCCACCTAAGAGCTTGCAACTCAGATACCCTTCTTGCAGATGTCAGAGCAATCAGTAAAACTGTTTTCCATATTAAGAACTTCAAGTCAACCAGGTTAGCGGGTTCAAATGGAGCAAGTGTTAGCTTCTCTAACACAAAATTAAGATCCCAAGAAGGAGCTACTGATTTTCTTGGAGGCCCCTTGCATGCAAAACCTCTTTCAAAAATATTTTTAAATGACAATGCTTTGAAAGAGAAGGATCCAGGGGCTGACATGCTGAAATGGCTGATATGTGAATCTTGACAGAGGAGATAAGAAAGGCCAAAGGAGAGTAACTCACACAAATATTGTAAAACCAGAGAACAAGTAGTCTTGAATGGATGATGATTATGTTGGTATGAATAAGAAAACCTTTTCCATTTGCTAATATATGATCTTCAAGTAACAGGCTTTCTTGCCTCCATTAGTACCTGCTACACATCCTCAGTAACAGATGCCTAAAAGGAAATCATATCCTACCATACAGGCAGTCAATTTAAGTTGACTGGGGTCAGGGCGTATCAAACATCCCTGTTCTTGAGCAAGTAGATCAATTTTGTGAGGAAGCCTGTGGTAATCACCTCTGGCCATTTCCAAAAGAAGGGAGAACCATGGTTGCCTGGGCCACAAGGGAGTCACCACAATGATCCTGAGAGATTCCTTCTGAATCTTCAGAAGTACCCAGCACATTAGCAGAAAGGGTGGAAAAGAGTACAGAAACATTCCTGTCCAATGAAAAGAAAAGGCATTGATCTTCCATGAAGTCCTGAAGCAGAACCTTTCCAATGGAGTGTTCAGACAGGAAGCAGATATCTACTTGAACTCCCTACAGATGGTGCAAACCTTGGAAGACCCCAATCTATTTTTTATTAATGAGAGACTGCCCTTGTCTTGCTCATCTGGACTGCCACACAATACTGCTCTGATGGAAAATAGGATTATCTGCAGCGTGAGATTGTGCTTGAAACTATATCTACCAAACTAACACAGCTAGTCTGCAGAGGGGATACAACCCGGTTTCCTCTTGCTTGCATGTCCCACATGACTGCAATATTGTCTTTAACATCTTGAAAAGGTTTCAGGGGACCAAACTGATTCAGAATTGAGTACCTTGATCACGGCAAACATCTGTTATATTTATGTACTTGCATTTGTCCTTGGTGTCCTACAAATCTTAGGTGTCCTACAAATCTTACACTTATCTCTCTTGAAACTGTTTCCAAAGGAAAGTCCAAGACATCTGTGGCAACTGACTGCTTTGGAACAGGAAGAGAGAAGGGGAGATTTGAATTAAGACAAAACTGTAGTCTCCATCAAGTGATTTCTCTTCTGACAAATCCTAGGACTGGGATCTTTAAAGGAAAGGGTTGTTGATGTTGTGCCCAAAGAAACTTCAGATACCACGGTATCTTTCATGGGGAGTCTTGCCAGGGGTATCATAAGAATCACAGAAAACATGAGACCCAAAATCCTGAGGTATTCCCTCTTACTGAGCAAAATCTCAGTAGAAACTCCTAGAAATAAGATCTAGTTCTATTTTTTTCCTGTGGAAGAAAATATCTATGAACTGTGGTGTCTAGCTGACATCATGGAAACACAATCCTATGAGGAGGAGTCAAGAAAGACTTTTGAAGGTGTTCTTGGAATCCCAGCTTGTCTAAGAAATCTCTCACCCAAAAGAGAGATTCCTGACGCTTTGAAATACTCTACAAAGATAAGAAAGTTGTCTAAATATGAAAAAATGTGGATATCCTGTAACTTGCACTGAGCTATAACTGGAGCTAGACACTTTGTGAACACTCTTGGTGCAGTGGATAGTCCAAAGGGTAATGCAGAGAACTGGTAATGCAATCCAGACAAAAACAACCTTAAGAAAATAAACACCGGCAACAGTACCAAAGATTTATTTACAAAACTTTAGTGCCTCAGCTCTTACAGCCTTCAAGAAGTAAAATACATAAAAAAGCATCCCCTTTTTATATCAAATATTAACAAGGCAATAAAATCATTACGAAAACAATTGAGTCAATCAAAAGCATCTCCAATTAACTTCAGCATGGTACAAACTTTAACCCCAAATTTAAAAATGTAATTGTTAATTTGTTAATGAGATACTTGACAAATTAACAATTAATGATAAGTCATTATTACTGAAGGCATTACTGCCATCTAACCTTTTTAAATGTTTAAGTAGAGCCGAGGGTCTAAAGTTTTGTAAATATATCTTTGGTACTGTTGCCGGTGGTTATTTTTTCATTTTGGCCTTTTCTTTTTTTTGTGCATGGCTGTTAAAATCCTTAATAAAAGCCTGAAGTCTGGATGAACAGGAATGTGATAAGCATCTTTTAAATAAAGTTATGTACTCACCATAGCACTGCATGTGTGCTGTCCATCTTCATCTTCATTCTTACCAGGATGGGTTCATTCCATGTGTGTTGTCCATCTTCATTCTTACCAGGATGGGTTCGGATCCAACCCTTGAATCCGACTCGGCATTTATACTCAAGCTTGAGGCCTTCCACTAGATTGTGGCTAAACTCTATCCCAGCATGC
The DNA here is from genome assembly GCF_019279795.1 of Protopterus annectens. Lineage (NCBI taxonomy): Eukaryota > Metazoa > Chordata > Ceratodontiformes > Protopteridae > Protopterus > Protopterus annectens. Next base: position 237,303,564 of record NC_056751.1, read on the forward strand.
ACTAGGAAAGCACTCCAGATCTTGTTTGCAGTTATAAGGGTAATAAAAAAAAATAAAGGCAGTTTAATAATTCAGAGTGCAATAAATAAACCTAGAGAATGATGATATCCAATTGCACCAACTCAGTCTTCCAGGAGTAAACATAGCCGGGTGGAATGTAACAGTGAACACGAAGATGGACGACACACACGGAACGTTATGTTGAGTACATAACTTCTTTATGTGTTGTTGTCCTATATCACTTACATTCTTACCAGAATGGGACAGCGTTCCTACCGCCATCTTTTTTGGTTGGCTCAAGGCCATTATTCAGAATTGTGGAACCAAAGGAGGCCCTGTTCATGGAGGCCAAATCCAGTTTGTAAAGAGTGATAAAGGTATGAGGTCTTGCCCATGTTGCCGCAGCACAAATGGCATCTATTGGTAGTCTAGCCAGAAAGGTGGAAGAGGTTGCAATGGCTCTTGTACAGTGGGTTTTAACTCTATGGGGAAGATCTCTGCTTTGAGATTTATAGATGAAGGTTATGCAATATCAAAGCCATTTCTAAACAGTCACTTTAGAGACTCAAGTACCTTTCTTCGAATCTGAAAAAGATACAAATAGCTGGTCAGATTTTCTGAAGTTCTTAGTCCTGTGCAATTAGAAACAATTTCTGTGCACATCCAGTTGATGCAACATGTACTCAGCCTTATTCCCATAATTTGGGTAAAAGACTGGTAGCATTATAGAGGAGTCAAATTTGAACAATACTTTTGGCAAAAGGAAGGGTTTGTTCATAAGGAGACCCTGTCGCTATGACAAATCAAGTAGGGGGGCTTTATAAACAAGGCTTGCAGCTCTAACACTCTTCTAGAAGAGGTAATTGCTATTAAGAGAATAGTTTTCCATGTTAAAAACTTGAGGTTGCAAGATGATGCTGTCTCAAAAGGGGGAAAAATTAAACGAGACAGGAAGAAATGTAAGTCCAATGGTGTTGGGATGTCTCTGATAGGCGGTCAAAGTAATAAGAGTACCTTTGCAAAATGCTTTGCATAGTGTATGAGACATGACAATGAGGCCAGATACACCTATATGAAAACTAGATATCGCTGCTAGTTGAACACTAATGGTGGCCGCAGCTGCACCCTCATAGAATAATTTTGCTAGGAACTCTAAAATGGAATTAACTGGGTCAGTAAAGGGATCAATGTGGTTACGAGAAGCCCATAATGAGAATCTTTTCCATTTGCTTCTATACATCTTTCTCGTTGAAGCTTATGAGAAAAGATTAGTATATGTTTAACTGACGGAGAGGTTAGGAAACCTGGTTATGGTTGGAATCGGAGCAGCCAAGCTGTCAATTTGACAGTCTGAAGGGAAAGATGTAGCGTTCCTCATGCATGAATCAAAAGATCTGGAACTGAGTCCAGAATACAAGGCTCCTCCCGAAGGTGAGACCACAGGAAGGAGAACCAGATTTGACGAGGCCAGTATGGGGTGACAAATATCAAATCCCTTCCCATGCAATTGGCTTTCTGAAGAACTTTGGGTATTAACAGAAAGGGGGAAAAGCATAGAGAAGACCCAAGGGCCAATCGTGAACAAGTGCATCCCTTGGTGACTCCCCCGGAGGGGATGTGAGAGCAAAGTAGCTGCTGCATTTGGCATTCATGGATGCTGCAAAAAAGTGGCAGCAAGGCTGGCCCCATTTGCAGAAAATCTTTCCATTACCTCCTGTTTTAGGGACCACTTGTGAGGCATCAGAATCGCTCTGCTGAGTCTGTCAGCTATCATGCTGGATTTCCCCGAGATGTACATTGCTCTTAGAAAACATTGGGAGGTCACCCACTGCCATACTCTTATAGCCTCTCAACAAGGGGGTACGATCTGGTTCCTCCTTGTTTGTTTATGTACCATACAGCTGACATGTTGTCTGTCTGTATTGCAACAGTTCCCAGTGGAAGAGAGTCCTGAAATGCTTCTGTTAGAAGCACCACTCTCATCTCTAGGGCACTGATATGCAAATGGGACTCATAATCCTGCCAGGTGCCTTGGGCTAACTTTCCCAGAGAATGCCCCCCGACCCTATCTCCGAGGCGTCCATGGTCACTGTGGCCAATGGTTGGAGAAGTACAAATGGTCAACCAAGCGTCACGAGTGGAATAAAGCCACCAATTAAGGTCTTTTTTGGAAGTTTGTGTTATTATTTTGTGGGACACTGGCAATTCCTGCATCGACCATTGAGTGGACAGTAGCCACTGTAGAATTCTCATGTGTAGATGTGCTAAGAGGATCAAGGGTATTGCTGTTGCCATGGTCTCCAAGACCTTTAGGACTAACCTTGCTTGCACTTTTTTCTTTGTTAGGAGATGTAGAATCTGACGTCGTAGAACATGAACTCTTTCTGGAGGAAGTCTGGCCATCATATTTGTTGAATCCAATTCTGCTCCTATAAATACTACATGCTGAGAAGGCAGCAAGGTCAATTTCTTGTAGTTTACTGCAATACCTAGGTGAGAGCAGAGCTGCAAGGTAATGTCTCTTGCTTTTATTAGTAGATGCTCGGTAGTGGTTAGGAGCCAGTTGTCTAAGTATGGAAAAACACATAATCCTAGGCGCCTCAAGTGAGCCACGACTACTGTCATACATTTGAACACTCTGGGGGCTGTAGTGAGGCCAAAGGGCAGAGCTCAAAACTGGTAGTGAATGGCTCCCAGCTGAAAGTGAGGCGTCTCCCAGATCGCCTGTCCATTTTTGTGTGGTAGTACGCATCCTGGTGGTCTATTGAGCACATCTAATCGTCTTATCCTAGAAAAGGGAGCATCAGCTGTAGTATTACCATCCGGAACTTGGACTTTCTTACTGATTGGTTTAGATTGTTGAGATCCACAACTGGTCTCCAGTCCCCCATTTTCTTTGGAACTAAAAAGAATCTTGAGTAAGTTCTGCATCCTATTTGGTCTGCTGGAACTATTTGGATGACTCTTGTCTAGCAACTTTTGAATTTCTAACGTTGCCTGTTCCCTTTGACTGGGTGGAACATCTGGGATTTTTTGTATGTTTGGGATGCGGAAGGAAAACGGTATGGAGTAAACCTCTTCATATGATGCTTTGTACCCATTTGCCTTTTGTTATTAGATGCCAGGTTTCTGGGTACAAAGATAAACAGCCCCAGACTGTCGCCAGAGATGGACATGTGGTCCTCCTTTCAGGAATGCTGGAAGGGGTTACCAAAGAAAGATTCGGTCACCCTGATTTTGCAGACTCCCTATGATGTGTGGTCAGAGTCTTCCATTACTACTTCCCCCTCTGCACCTTGGGGAAGATTCACCACGTGTACCGGGAAGTTCTCTAAGATTTTTGAAACCACATTTTTCCACTTCCTTTCTGACCTTTGAGAGATGGCCTGGTAGGTAGGGAAAAATGGACTCCTACAGCAGACAGAGTCTTTCCTTCTTGCTCACATCTGTTTAGTGTGTCCTTGACTTTGGGCCAGAACAGGGACGAGCCATCAAATGGGGCATTCTCAAAGGAAGATTTAAAGGGCTCCATGAAGTCACACAAGTGTATCAAAGAATGTCTCCTTAGGGAAATTCCTGAATCCGCTGCCCTACTTCGCTCCATCTGCTGCATAAGAAATCAGTCTCATGGAGAAGCTGACAACTGAATTGAAGGTACAGAGCTGAGAGGAAACTTTATCCAAAACCCCTTCAGCTACTGAACCTTGGAGAGCATCTCCTAACTCCTTCAGGAGATCTCTCTGTAATCTAGCAAAGTGGGTTAGGTAATTCAGTTTTCTGCCAGAAAAGTCACTGAAACAAATGCACTTTCCATATCTTTCCATTGTATGAGACTCCTTGCTTGGCGAATGAACAGAAGATGATGTCTCAGAGTTCCCTCTTGGTTGTCACTACCACCATAGCATCTACTGGGACTCCCTTAGTTAAAAAGGTTTTGTCTGAGGGGGGCATGATGAACTTATTTGGCCACGGAGGAACAGGTTCCACTAAATCTTGAGACTCCCACACCTTTCAAGAAACTAAATCCATAACTTCATCAAAAGGTGGAGACACCCAAGTGAAGGAAGGGTGAGATCCAAAGGCCTTCAGGTACACAGACTCCTCTGCCGAAAGGGTTGGTGGGCCTCCAGCTGCCTCTCTGTTTACTTATTTCTAAGATGTCTCCAAAGCATCAGGAGGCAACTGTGGGGACCCTTCAGGTTCATCGAGGTGTGTATCAGAAGTGATGAACTCCTCTGGGAAGTCTAAATGCTTCCTCTTACATAACCTCTTCCGAGGGAACTCCTCAGAGGGATAAATCTGGAGACGTTTTAGAAGAGTGGGGGGTATCTATGGGGCATCCTGAGCCCTAGGATCTCCGCATCCCTGTGGATGCAAGGCTATAGAGACAGACACCTGTGCTTTTGGGGGAAGAATGTTCGGAGATGACAGCGAAACTGCCTTTGGAGACCGTAGGCTTCCCACCCCTGATCCAAAGAAATCCCTGGCTCTGAAGAGAAGGAACCCAGGGATTAAGGATGACAGCCCCAAGGCTGCGGTAGGAACACAGCTCACTTGACCCGATGCCCCAAGAGGCAAAGTCAGATCCAACAACTGTCCGATCCAACTCACATTCCCAGACCCGAATGGAGAGCTTCGGCTCCTAGACTCCTCGAGCTCCAATGGAGCCAAAGCTGTCGGAGCAATGGCCACATCCGAAGATCCCATAATAGTTCATGGGTCCGATGGTTCCACTAATATCATCTCAGGACATTCTAACTCTGAAGTCCAAGGTCAGATTGGAGGAGGAATTGGAGCAGAATGGGAGGATGTGGTCAGATCCAAAGCCTCGGGGTTGGGTCTGATAACAGCTTGCCCAGCGTCAAGTGTCCTTAATAGCCTCTGTACCACTCGATCCACATCGTCGGATAGGCTTACTGGAAGACCGAGTGGAGGGGACTGGAGACTCGGACAGTTGAAGTATTGGAGTAGGGGAAAACAACTCCAAGACAGGGGACTGGCTCCACAACTCAAACTCTACTGGCACAGAGACTGATGGTGCCGGAGCTGTAGATTTTTCGGATCTGACAGACTTAGGATCTGATGTTGAAGTTTTGGCTACCTTTTCTGTAGGCTCCGATAGAGCACTAGAAGAGGAAGATCTCTTCCCAGACTTGTCAGATTTTGATGATGGAGATTGATCAGTCTATGATAAACCCAGACCTTCTTGCATTGCCTCCAAGAATTGGGGTTTTAAGAGACCTCTCAGCATCGATTTAATTTTTCCTCTCCAGGACAGCCCTGTGATTAAAAGAAAGACAAATGGAGCAAGACTCCTAGAGATGGGCAGCTCCTAGGCAATAGACACACATTGTGTGTCTATCAGTTAGGGACATTTTTTTGTCTACATCTTTCACATTTTTTGAAACCTGATGGTTTTAACTCTTTAGAAGACAACTTGAAAAAAGGAACAGTAACAAAGGAATTTAACTAAAGAAGTTATTATTTTTATTATTTATTTATTTTTTAAACAACAATAACAATTTAAACAGTAAAACCTAACTATGAAAAACAGATATAGAAGATGAAAGGAGGGCACATCCCTATAACTTAAACAGGCTATGCCCGGGAGACTGAAATTAAAGGAGATAGCCCTCATGGGCTAATGATAAAGGCAGTTCTCTAATTTAAATGAACTGTCCTTAACAAGGTCCTTGAAAGAGAAAAAATAAGAGGAAGAAGAGCCCTGTAACTTAAATGGGCTAATAAAAATCTTAAAGTGGAAGCCGGGATAGGGGAAATAAGGCCTAGACAGAAGACAATGGCCAAACAGCAGAAAAAACAGTCACCACAAAGCGGAAATAACTGACTAGCACAATAACTAGCTATTTAGTTTAATAATGGAGAAAAATAGACAATTTCCAACAATAGTGATTATAATAAAGAGTATACTTAACCAGAGCTAATAGAACAAGCACCCGATCTTGTTTAGCAGCAAATGAGATCTGGGGAGCTTTCCTAGTGCATGCTGGGATAGGATTTAGCCATGAGCTAGTGAAAGAACTCAAGCTCAAGTATAAAGGCAGAGTCGGATCCGAACTCATCCTGGTAAGAATGATGATGAGATAGGACAACAACACATCTAGTGTTACCATGAAACTTTAATGAAGAAGAGGTAACGGGTTGTGAAGTGACGCCATTTTGAACTTGGGCACTATCACACAAACAGGTTTAGGGAAGGAAGATCCAGAAATTGTCTCCACGCATTTTCTTTCCTTGAACAAAACCCCTTTACCACCTGGTAATGGAGAACTGGCTCTATCACTCCCTGGGGCACCATGCGATGAAGGACAGGTGGTAAGGAGGATGAAGAATTACCCCTTGGAAAGGAGGAGTTTCTTCCCACTGCCATCTGTAACGATAACGGATGATATTCAACACTAATTTCTCTGAAAAGTATCTGCTGCCAAAGAGAAAATGGAGATAGTGACTTTCTGAAAGAAAAAAAAAAATGGCGGGGGGGGGGGAGGGGATTTCTCTAAATAGTCATTCTGATTTACTGGACTGTCCTTGGCTTCAGGAATTTCCAGAAATCTTTCTGGAACTGCCATTTCTTCTTAAGTGCTTGTTTACCTGCATTTTGTTGAGACAAGACTGTTCATTTTGATACTTATCAAGAATTAATGAGTTGGAGAATCCCTTGGAAAAGGAGGGCTAAAAAGTCTTACAAGTTTCATGCATCAGCTTACTCCTTTCATCACACTTTTTGATCATCTCTACAGTAGAGGGGCCAAGCAGAAACTATCCAAAGAAGAATTTAAATTCACATTTTTATCATCTGGGAGGTTCTGAGGACACAGCCAAACAAACCAACAGTATACCAGTGGCTACAGTCCTTGAAGAAGTATCAGAGTCAAACATACACTATATACAATATGAAGTGATGAACAACAGAAGAAATTAAATTACTTAAAGCAGATTTTTCTTCAAAAGAAGAAACTGCAGACAAAACATTTTTCATACTTTCACAATTAGTCAAGACAAACATACTAACATATAAGCCTGACAATTCAAAATTCTGAAAATCAAAGATGCAGAAGCATACACTTCTCCCCCCATACATGGTAATCTTCCCATCCTTGTCAGAAGTAGTAGGATTGGGATTAGCTAAGTGTTTATTTACAGAAAGATTAACTAAAGCTTCAGCTGCTGGACTGTCAGGAAAATTGCAGCCAGTAACACACATCCTCCAAAGCTGACAGAACCGGAGAATGGGGCATATGCTCTGGAAATTCCTTCTGTAACAGCTCATAGGGAATGAGAAACCTCAGTGTTCCCCCAATGCAAACACTGAGGCATCCTAGAAATAGTCTCAAAGAAAATGAACCCCCTCATAGGGAGAGTCAGAAACTGAGCTTTCCTCTGAATCTGAATCAGAAATCTGAGGACAGACCCCACTATCTAGCCCTTCATCTTCCTGTCAAGACTCAAAATCTTGAATCTCTTCAGGAAATGAGCTATCCCTCTTTCTTTTACCACAAACTACTTTACAAGATGGATCAATAGCCTGAATTAAACCCTGAACCAGACCCAGTAAACTACTCCTGTCTAAAGAAATTTGAGGAAGAGTAGATACATGCTTTGCTTTCTATTTCTTTTTGACAAGAAAATGAAACCAACATTGTTACTAATGGCAGCCAGCAGCTTCCCTAGGGATGGGAACAACATTCTGATAAACAGGGAAGCCTTCCTGGTTTCCTATCTCAGGACCAACAGAGTAGCTCTCCCTTGCCCACCTAGGGGACACCAACAGCTGTGGAGGATGTGGCTAACTCCCGGTCCATAGTGGCTGTAAGTGCTGCATCAGAGGGATCCAGGGTAAAGCACGAGTGGTCTGAGAAATAACTAATGGCCACAGCACAGCCATCCACCTGCAACTAAGGAAAATTATTAAGTATGCTGTGATGGCTAAGGCTATTTGCTTAACTTTTTCTTTTTGTGGCTGGAAGGAGGACCAACTGGGGGACTGACAGATTGTTCCATTGTCAATCCAAACATGGTGTTTCTTTCCCAGGGGAAAAAAAGCAGTAAATGTCAGTAAAACAAAGTCTTTAAAAGCCACTTTTTTTCTCAGACAAACACAGTAAAAAAAACATTTTAAAAAACGTTGCCGTAAAATTAGTTTCAGTTACTTTAAACAATTTTAAATGGACAGGGGAAAAGCACTTACAATGAAAAGTAAGTACATGCTTCTGGCAATCCATTAAAACATAAAACCCTAGCTTTAAAATTTTAAACTTTCCTGAACAGGAACGCATCAATAATAGAATTATTAAATGGAAGGTATTTTCCCCAAGTGGAACTTATGTGGCCAGCAAGGGAATACCACAAGCTGACCATCAATCCTCAAAAATCTCAGAGTAGCATACACTTTAGTGGCAGTAAAGCTCTGAAGGGCTTGGCACCCAAACTTGCCTTTTAATCCGCTCAGCTCAAGCTGCCTGATAGTTTGGGCATGTGGAAGGTGCCCTAAAGCTTTGGAAGATGCCTGGCTGTTATATCCTTGGTGGGATATAATCCCTATAGCTAAGGCTACTGCAGCAATAATCAATAAAATGACCATCATAAAACATAGCAAGTTGTATTATTAAAGATCAATAATTACAGGGTCTACCTATTGTGCCTGTATATCACTATATATATTTTTTAACTTGTTTCATTTTATTTTTTCCTTCCTGCTTGAATACGAGACTTCAACAACCTGCAAAAACATTAGCAAGCATTGATCAATTCTGCTGAAGGGTGCAATGGTAGCATTATTATCGCATTATACCATGTTATTCCATAATAAAACATTTACTTGGCATTTTGTTTTTATATCAAAAGCCACATGTACCTTTTGATTTGATCTACAGTATTGTGATGTTAGAAAGGGTTATATGACAAAAAAACAATTGAAGTTTAAAGACTGAATGGCCCTCAAATGTAAAATCAACCGACAGAAAACCATTTCAGCTGAACCTTTTTTTTTTGGAAGGGGCAGTTAGTTCCTATGCACCAGCCATATGGTTGGGCTGTTTACTCTCTTACTAATATACTCTCACCCACTCTATTGGTACAAAGGAATAAAACTCTGAATGTCACCCACATTTGACTACTGACTTGGGTACCACCTGGCCTTAGCACTGGGGAGGGCAGAAATGATGAGGCTCAGCCTGCTGGTATGAAGGAAGGGTATGCCCTCCACACCACCTTACACATGTATGTTAATCCTAACCCTGCCACTTCCTCTAGCCCCAAACCTCCACATTATCTTACTGAAAACCCCTTTCCTAACCGTACCACAACATACATCTATAGCCTTCCTTAACCTTTGCTCTAACCCTATCCCTCAAACACTCGCACATGCCTTTACCTTCCTTAATCACACACACAACACACCACTGAATGTTTCCCATTCCCTAACCCTATTCCTTAAATACTCACACATGCGTACATTCCCATTACTGATGCTGAAACTTTCAGTAACAAATGTACATTTACAACCTTTTCAATAAAGCAAATACATACAAAAATGTACACAATTAAAGTAAACAAATGTGGCACATTGTGGCTTCTTTCCCATAAGCACTTGATGATAATGTGTGTGTGTGTGTGTGTGTGTGTGTGTGTGTGTGTGTGTGTGTGTGTGTGTGTGAAGTATAAGGAAAAATTCTGAAAAGCAAAGCAAAACCACATAAGTGAATAAAGCGGAAAACATGCAAAAGGAGTGAAAAACAGGAAGTGGGTCTTTTGAGTTTCAATTAGGCAGAGGTGGTGCTCCTAGAGGGATTATTATCCTGCTGTAAAGCACCATACTCTGAAGTCTCTGCACATAAGCATGGGGCTGAACTCTAAGCTGCTGTTTTATTCTGAAATGCCATCTAGAAATAGATATGCTGTATGCTACATGTTACCAAAACTGATCATAACAATCTCCAAGTGGACCCCATGACAGAAGATCGTAGCTAATCTTGTTTATTCCATCAAGACTGTAACCAACAACAGAAAGAAAAAAAAGGAGATAAAGTCACCACAGTAATATTAGACACTCAAAACAATAAATTTTTTTTCTTTTCATAAATTAGCAGGGTTTACATTTTGTGACCTTAATGTGTGTATACTAAACATTTTTCAGGATATATTTTGCATTATTTTAGAAAGGGAGTAAAAATACATTTGACAAATACACAACATTGCTATGACTTATGACTGCAGAATCAGCTGTCACAAAATTCAGAATGCCAGTTTGTCTCCTCATTTTCTCCTCACTATTGGCTTGTGTAACAACTTGCTGGAAAACACCCCCTGCATAAACTACTCACAAACTCTGTAACAACCCCTTTATTCAAACCAGTTTTAAAAAACAATTTCAGATTTTAAACACAACAGGACCCCCTACATAACTTCAGCCTACTAACAGCAGCTGTATTATAATTTTAATATGTCTGTGAAGATAAGAAAAGCTTACATTAATTGTGCACCAACTGTGAAGTGAGAGAATAACCTTCCTCAAACCAAAAATGCTCACATGTAACTTTTGTAAAAGCATAACTGCACTAAAATGTCAGAGGCAGCTGGAAAATTTATATTCATTTGCATTTCTGAAGCCAAAAGAGAACTTGTGGTTGGATCAGTCAACATTATTTGTGTTTAGTAATACCTCTTTAAATAAGAAAATCTATTTTAGTACATCATTTGAATATTTCGAAAACATTCTGAGGTCAGCAGACATTTCCCACAAATGATTTGAATTAAATAAAAGGAATACTTTTAGAAGACCATTGCCAGGTCTATTTCTGTAACACGGTCTTATTTCTGTGTTGGAAGACTTTATAAAAGTCAATAAGGCAGCTTACATTTCATGACTTAGAATATAAACTGACTAGTTAGGACACAAGAAAAACTCCAACTATACTATTTAGCAATAGAAGCTGGACTGAAGCCAAACAACTATGTCAGATGTAAAACGGTAAACGGAAGGTTACAAAGGCGATGACTCCTAGACAGGCCACCCTACAGAGCTACCTTTAGAGAAAGGTTATAGTCACCATAAGTACAGTTGTGTAAGCTGCACTTACCATAACAGCAGATGTTTGAATTCTCCACTACTGCAGGAGCTATCGGATATTTCGGTTGTATCCTGCTCGGGATACAACTGTACAGTTTTCAAAAAGCTCCGCTCCCTCCCACACCTACATTCTGGTTGTTGACTAATCATGTGGGGGGAAATTAGCAGTTAGACTGTATCCAACTTCCTTGGCCATATAAAAAGAGAAAGGCTTACTTTTCCTGAAACCCCCAAAAGATATAATACACAACTTTTCATACTGCAATTAACTATACAGAACAGAAGGTGGATGGAGTGTGGGTGCAGCTACTGCAGTAGTGAGGAATTCTAACATTTACTGTTATGATGAGTGCAACTTGCACAACTGTACTTTGCTCTTTATTCTCACTGCTGCGGTAGCCTTGGGTAATTTGAGTTGATTATGAAAGCTTATCCAACTTGGCAGGACAAAGGATATGGATCCAGGAGCCACTGGGGAATGATTCTAACAAAGCTAGTCTTAATCTGGAAAATGAATCCAGTATGTAATGTTTTCCAAAATATGCACAGAGGACCATGTAAGCTGCCTCTGCAATGCTTCTAGAGTCCAACACTTTCCCATACATCAAGAAAACAAGACTCTATTAGAATGTGCCTTAATCCTGCCTGGACATGTTTTACTATGGTGAGAATAACAAGGAAATACATACCAGGAACAACCAACTAGAATGGTCTGAATTGACAAAGTTTTGTTATTTTCCAATTCCTTTTCTACAGCTGTACAGCATTACTGAAGGGCTAAGTACTGACAAGATAATACCAGAGTTGCAAAAGCATGACCAGAATATATACTGATTCCATTCTCCTAGTCATTCACGGATTCATAGACTGATACCAGGCTAATGACCCAGGGGTCCTTCCTAAGCCTAGCCATGTTTTCCTGAAAGAATAATGTTGTCCTACATCCAGACAGGACATTGAGGGCCAGACATTTATAAACCACCTCTGCCCACAAGGGACATGGGTGCCAGGTACAGTGTAAATTTCTTATTCCCCATCCACTGGTCTAGGTTGCTCTTAAACTGGGTAATTCATATTTTCTTTTTTTTTTTTTTTTTTGAAATTCAGAAAAAAATGAGGCAGATAGATGACCACATTCATGGTATACACTGAAAGTATAAGAACAAAAATACTCAAAATATACGCTAATAAAGGTCCCACAGCTCACAACCAATTCACGGACTATAACATAACTTTTATTAAAAATAAACAAAACGGATCACTTAGGGTTATTTAAAATAATACACACAGGTTAAGCGCTTTCATATGCTGACTGCAGACTTCATCAGAAAGTAGTAAGGGCATACAGGCAGGATTTTATTCAGATAACCTTGTATGCTTGGAAAAGCAAAAGGGTTAACGGGCCATGAATAGCTGCAACCTGAATAATTTATCTTTTAGGTTCAGGAGCAATAAACCTTCCACAAAGATAAACCAAAGACTAGCTGGATCAAACATACAAAGAAATAATTGGGATCTTTACTCTTTACTGGGAAAGTTATGTTTCACCTGAAGAACAAGGGATCTTGCATACCATCCAAAAAAACCTCTTTACAGAGCAGCTTGAAGAAAGTCTGAAATGATAAGGAAGATCCGTGGGCAGATATGTTCAAATGACTGATAAATGATTCTTGCCAAAGGATTAAACAGCAACAGGACAATAATTCTCAATGTCTGGAAACCAGAGGTAATAAGCCCCAAATGGTCCTTGGTTATTATAGAAAATCATCTCCCTGGTTAACATAAGATTACCTAGTAACAGGATTCCTTGCCTCTTTTAGTACCTGCTGCACATCATCATGAAAAAGGTGCCTAAAAGATACTAGAAATGAATCATCCAGGCAGTCAGGTGAAGTTGTTTGAGACTGGTGTGCGTCAAACTTCCTGTCTTGTGTAAGCAGATCCAGTTCTTGAAGAAGCCTGTGGTAATTGCCCTCGGCCAGTTCCATAGGAAATGAGAATCAATGTTACCTGTCCCACAAGAGAGTATCACAATAATTTTTAGACAGTCCATCTGAATCTTCAGAGTGATCATGGATTTATTTATTTGAATTTGTTTTCCAGAGTAGAGGAGTGATCTCCATGGACCTTTTTCGCACTCACCCTGGGAGCAGATACTGGTTAAGTGACTTGCTCAGAATCACACAGTTAAGCAATGGAGGCTTTTGCACCTGTGGACCACAGCAAATAGCTCAACAGCTCTTTGATTCTCTAAGCCAACTGCTACACAAGTATGGATATCAGTGAAAAGGGTGGAAATCCATGCAGGAACATTCTCAACCATGTGAATGAAAAACTACCCATTTTCCAGGCCTATCTGCAAGGAGTCCTGATATAGAATTTACTTAGTTGTTTACTTTAAAAGGAAGTGAACAGATCTACTTGAAGTGTTCCTCATAACCAGATTCATTCCTGGAAGACACCCTCATCCAATTGCCATTCGAGTGGGTCTGCCCTGGTTTTGCTCAGCATGACTGCCACCACATAAACATCATGTATTCGTGACAAGGCCAACACCAAGGGACTCTGAATGACAAAGTTTGCAGATGATTGCAAGTTGGGAGTCATAATTAACTCCCCAAGTGATGTTGACATCCTACAGAAAGGCCTCACTGAGACCAATGAATGGTGTCAGAACCATGACCTTAAGCTCAATGCCAAAAAATGTGTCGTCGTCCCCTTTGGGAAAAACCCAGTTCCCATGAATTACCACATTGATGGTAGTCCACTGAATACAGAAGGCGTCATAAGAGATCTGGGAACGCAGATTGACAGCAACCTCTCTTTTGACCACCACATTGCCACTGTGGTTGGAAAGTCTTTCTATGTGGCACATCTCATTACTAAGGGTTTTGCATCCAGGAAGAGAGAGGTCATTGTCGCCCTCTACTCTTCCCTCATTAGGCCAATCACAGAGTACAATGCCTCTCACTCGACACCTACAACAACTGGAGAAGCTGCATAAATACCTCACAAAGAGGATCTTAAGCCATAAACACTTGTCCTATATGGACAGATTCAAAAAACTCCAACTATTCTCTGTCTCATATCACCTACTTAGAGGCAATCTCTGCTTGACTTATAAAGCCATGTCTGACCCAGCTTGGTTAGAAATGCTACATCTAAAGAAATTCCAATACCACCACACTACTCGCTCCAGAGACCTCAACCTCATTACCACAATCAACAGAACAAGCTGGAGGGACAGGTTCATAAACCAGAGACTGCCCATGCTATGGAACAGACTTCTCATACATGTCAAGCAGAGCGCCTCACTGGCTGTCTTCAAGAGAAATCTTGAAGAGTGTATGGGAAATAGAAAGGTCACCCCGGGGATCACTCCAGTGGCTCTACTTGACAGAGGCACTGGGAACTAAGGTCGGGTGGCACAATGCCAGGGTAATCCTGTGGGTTAGGCTTGTTAAGGCTTCAGGGCCATTAGCCTAGTACACACCTATGAATCTATAAGCTTGCATAAGAGGTCGGCACATGTTTCCCCATGCTTGATGATGCACCACATCATTACTGTGTTGTTTTTAAGGATATGCAGAACCCTGACCGATAAATGTTTGAAGACTCTGATAGCCAAAATTACTGCCATCAGCTTTCTGATTTTTTTTATCTATGTTTTCTTCTCTCAGAGTTTTTTTCCCAATTCTCTTGACTCCTCCATTTCTCTGAATGGGTCCACAAGCCTGTGTCTGTAGATTCTGTGGTGACTGGGTGTTTGGGCAGAATCTTGAATAGGACTCACTGGTTGGGGCCCAGCTATTGTATCCACCATGGCAGCACGGCGATGGAACACTGCAGCAAGTGGGTATACAGACTCCCATCTGTTTCTTGGGTACTACCAATTTTCTCATATTGAGCCTTAGCACAGGAACCAATGGAAATGAAGAGACCAAAATACATTAGTGTTTAGAGGAACTTCCCTACTGTAATCTAATTTTGTCATGCTATGGAAGTAAAATATGAGGTCAGGAACAGCAGCTTCTCTTCAAGAAAGAAGGAATGTCCCCTGGTTCATAGCATCCAGAACGGCTTCCAAGAACAGTACTTGCTCAGTGGGTAGCAGCTAGGATTACAGTGATGAATTGAGAAAAATGCTGTAAATGATTTAAAAATACAGCAGCAGTCTTCAGAAGTAACTTAGAAAAGTGCAACTATTTCACTTGAACTTACTTATCTTAGCCTGAATGGCATGAGATGAGTTCTGAGAGTAATCCCTCAAGAGTGATTGCTCAAGGTTACAGATGGGAGTGGGAATCGCTCCCTCCTTTTCAGAGGATTTCTCCTCACCCATCAGACCACTCTTCCCTTCTGTCAATTTAGCATATGTTTGCTCAGGGGTGATGGATGCTGTCCCTCCTACTCAGTTAGGGGAAGAGTTTTATTTCAGGATGTTCCCGGTGCCAAAGAAAGAAGATTCTTGGAGGCCACATGTTCTTCATTTGATCACTGCGGTAGCATCCTTAGCTGGGATTTTGACAGGTTCAGAATGACTAATGGTCTCTGAAAGTAAGCCAGGTTAAACTGTAGGGCTGTCTCTCCTTTATGGTTGGTGCTTGGAAAAGGCAATTATCGAGGCAAGGGTAAATGTGATTTGCTTTAGTTCTACAGTAGGGCGATAATGCAGCCAGACAATTAGTAAATACCTTGGGTACATACAGTAGATGAACCAAAGAAAAAAGAAATGGGTAATGAGAACACCTGACATGAATCTTGGGTATTACCTGTCTGAGTTGGCTAACGCTAAAATATATGAAGATAGGCATCATTCATGTCTAGGGTAAACCACAAAGGCATGAAGGAAGAGAAGCGCATGCAAGGTTACCATCATAATCACTCTTGATGGAGTGCTTGCTAACGTGGGAAGTGAAATTGCAAAAGTCTAGTGCTTTCTCTCAGGTCCTTGTCTTCTACCTCCTCAGCCTGGTGTTCTTCAGGTTTTGGGACAGGAGGGTCCCCTGGCATTTGAAAATATGAGTTTGGGAATTACAAACCCAAAAGACCAAGGTGGTAGAGATGTAGATTTGTTTTTTAAAGCAGTCAACTACCTTAGTTTCCTTATCACTGGAAAAGTGGCTCCTTAACTGGCTCATACAGTTGTGCAAGTAAACTTACCATAACATGAGACGTTTGAATGATCACTGTTGCACTAGCTTAATTTATATGGTTATATACTGCTACGGATACGAGGTGGCCAAACTTCCAAAGGTTTCAGGATACTTTCCATGGGTTCAAACTGTTAGGCAACATGTGCAAAGCTGACAAAGTCAGGTTTGGGCACCAACCCCTTTCACAGCTTTCATGCCAACAGACAGAAAGAGAAAGAGAGAGAGAGAGAGTGTGAGTGAGGTGCTAAAGCCCCGAGAAGACACTGCTATAAATGACAATAAAAGTCCACAACTTGGCATAAAAACATTAAAAAATAAGAGAATGGTGGAAGCAGTGTGGTGATCACTCAAACATCTACTGTTATAGTAAGTTTACTTACGCAACTGTACTATGTTCTTCATATGGATCACTGGTGCAGAGGCCTACGCTACTTTGTTAACATGATTAGGAAGAGGAAGAGAGAGGGCCCAGAAACCTCTGGAGAATGGTCTTAGCAAATCCTGTCCTAGCCCTGAAGACAGAATACAGCTTATAATGCTTTGTAAAAGTATGCACAGAGAGCCAAGTTTCTACGTCTAGCATATTTCTAGAATCCAGCCCTTTCTAAAAAGCCACAGATGAAGCAAATGTCCTGGAAGAGCAAGCTTTGATTTTCATGGAGTCATTTTGCTGTAGTGGGTAAAACAAAAGGTAATTGCATGAGACAACCATTTTGAAAATTTGTTTTGACAGAGGTTGTCCTGTTTTCTTTCCTTTACAAGAAATGACCAACTGATGAGAAGTTCTGAAAGATTTTGTTATACCAAGATAGCAACCACATTGTCTATGGACATCCAAGGTAAGAAGTACCCTTTTTCTGGGAAGATGAAATGGAGATGGAAAGCTTGGCTTAAGGCAAACTTGAATATCATTTTAAGCATAAATTAAGGATTAATTGTTTAGAAAACCATATCTTTGTGGAAAATGAGAAAATGCTGATTCACCATGAGAGCTTGTAATTTGGGTACACTTCCTGCAGTTGTCAGAGCAATTAGTAAGACTGGTTTTCCATGTTAGGACATTCAAGTCAGCCTGATGAGCTGGTTCAAATGGGGCAAGAGTTAGTTTTGCTAAAACAAAATTAAGATCCCAGGGAGCAGCCACTTGTTAGGTATAAGGCTTCTTATGCAACACCCCTTTCAAAACAGAGGATCATAGGAAATTACTAGGCTACTGGTCCTTAGGCCCTTACAAGCCTAGCCAAGAATTTTGCCTGTGTTCCAACAAGTCAGCACCCGATGCCCCTGTCCAGCAGAGACACAGGTGGAATCCAAGGGGTGTATTTTCTGTTCCCCATACAGTTATCCAGGTTGAGCTTAAAAATGTTTAATGAGGTACTCTGCTCAACATGGAGAGGAAGTCTATTCCACAGAAGGGGGAGTATCTGGGACACGAATCTGTCCTGCCAACAAGTCCTATTGATGTAACAGACCAGGCTGAGGTCACATATGTGGGTTATTCAAGTGGAGCTTGACTTGCAGATATGCAGCAGGCCCATCAAGGCGGGTTCTGAGATTGCTTTGTATGCCAGACAGAGGTCACCTCTGGTGAGTTTATTGGAGACTGAGTAGAGGGGACAGGGCCTTTAGCCTATCTGTGTAGGGTAGATGTTTGAGGACCTGGATTCTCCTGGTGAGGAACCTCTATAGTGTCTCCAGCTGCTGCATGTGCTTTGTGAGGTACATGCCAAAATGGGTACTGTACTCAATAGTGGGTCGTATAAGGGAAGAATTCAGGGATGTTATGAACACCGTTGTCCCTGGATGAGATACTCTTACGAATGAGGCTGGCCATGAAGAAAGCTTTCCTTACAATGGAGGCAATATGGTGGTCAAAAGTCAGGATGCTATCCACCTGGGTGCTCAAGCCCCTCACAACTGATTGCGTGCTTAGGACATTATTAATGTGATAATTTGGGGAGAGGGGGGACATCACTCTCCCCAAAGGGGATGATGATGCATTTTTTGGAATTCAGTTTGAGACCACATTTCTAGCACCAGTCCTTTGTTTGGGCGAGACCATCTTGGAGGATGTCCACATCACTACGGGAAATTATGACAGCACCCAGTTTGCAGTCATCTGCAAACTTGGTCAGCCATAGCCCACTGGTGTTGGCCTACACCTAAGAAAAGTATATCCCAAACAATAGAGGCCCCAAGACCAATCCCTGGGGTATGCTGCTCATTACCAGTCTACTGCTTGAGATGGCTTCCCCTACTTTGGCTAGGTGGGTTCCATCAGTGAGACAGCTTGCTATCCATCTGGTAATGTATGGATTGATGCCTAGTTGAGACAGTTTATCTATTATACCCAAGTGGGGAATAGTATCTTTTAGTTATGTACTTACCATAACTTTAGATGTTTGGGATCCATCTCGCCTACATTCTGTACTGATGGGCTCGGAGCCGATCCCTCGGCTCCGACTCGGCACGCTATGCTATAGAGCGAGGCCTCTTATTGGCTGAGCTACTTCTTATCCCAGGATGCACCACCACTAATCCCCCAGATCTTGTTTGTCCGCATTCATGCACACATGCACAACTTGTTTATATAACATTGTTAGATGTTTCAAAATGAAACAACAGGATTCGGACCTTCTGATATCCTCTGATCTCCAAGGAAGGGGAAAGGAGGGAGGGTTATTAGGAATGTAGGCGAGATGGATCCCAAACATCTAAAGTTATGGTAAGTACATAACTAAAAGATGTTATGTGATCCTATCTCGCCTACATTCTGTACTGATGGGACAGCGTCCCTAGCACCTAAATCCTGGGTGGCTCATTGGAAAACACTCCTGAGCACTGTGGAACCAAATGAAGCTCGTCCTCTAGATGCCACTTCCAATTTGTAGTGGGAAATGAAAGTGTGCGGGGAAGACCATGTAGCCACAGCACAAATGTCACTAATGGCAAGCTTAGAATGAAATGCTATCGAAGTAGCCATAGCCCTTGTAGAATGAGCTTTGACAGACGTGGTAAGCTCTTTGTTAGAATAAGAATAAGCTTGAGTAATACAGTCCCTGATCCATTTGGCAATAGTGACCTTTGTGACAGCTTTTCCCAATTTATTGTCTGCAAAAGATACAAACAACTGATCTGTTTTCCTTGTTTGTTTGGTCCTGTCTAAATAAAAACACAACTGCCTGTGGACATCTAATGTGTGGAATATGAATTCCGCTTTGTTAGAATATTTTGGAAAAAAGACTGGAAGTTCTAACGATTGTTGTAGGCAGAAACTGGAACAAACTTTAGGGACAAAGGAAGGATTTGGCCTGAGAGATACTCTGTCTTTGTGAAAAACCAAGTACGGGTTTTTACAGACAAAGCTTGAAGCTCTGAAACTCTTCTGGCAGAAGTAATCGCCACCAGAAAAGCAGTCTTCCACGATAGAAATTTTAGATCACATGTAGCTGCCGGTTCGAAGGGGGAGGAAGTTAAGGCGCGTAACACCACATCGAGATCCCATGGAGGAGCAGGATGAGAAATCGGAGGTCTTAAAAGCGCGGCACCTTTCAAGAAGGTCTTACACAATCTGTTGCTCATTAAGGGTGGGTTTATAGATTCGTGAAAACTGGAAATCGCTGCCAATTGATCCTTGATGGTAGAGACTGAAGAGCCTTGACTGAAAAGAGAAGTTAAAAATTTTAGTACTTCTGCCACGGGAATAGAGATGGGATCCAGGCCCCGGAGTTGAGCCCAAATAGCAAATCTTTTCCATTTGCTAGAATACAGTTTCTTTGTAGCAGACTTATGGGCCGAAGATAATATGTGTACAACCTCTGGATCCAATGTATGACTCCTGACTATAGTCGGAAGAGGAGGAGCCAAGCCGTCAATTTTAAGGTGTGCAGGGACTGGTGGAATAGTCCCGACTGATGAACCAAAAGTTCTGGGATTTGATCCAGGAACCATGGACCTTCCAGAGCATATTTCCGAAGATAGGGAAACCATACTTGACGAGGCCAGTAAGGAGCAACTAAGATCATTTTGCTCCCCAAGAGAGATGCCTTTTGGATCACCTTGGGAAGGAGAGGAACTGGGGGGAAGGCATAAAGCAAGCCGGTGGGCCAAGGACGGGCTAGTGCGTCCATGGGGCTCTTCCCCGGAGCTGGGGTTAGGGAGAAGAATTTTTTGCACTTCGCATTTAGTGGAGTCGCGAAGAGGTCGCAACACGGAACTCCCCATTTGCTGAAAATCTGACTTGCAACTGTCATGTTCAGAGACCATTCATGAGGAGAGAGGATGGTTCTGCTCAGTCTGTCGGCTATCACATTGGACTTGCCCGGGATATGAGTAGCCACTAGAAAGCGTTTGGTCGAGACTGCCCATTCCCAGACTCTCATGGCCTCTCTGCAAAGAGGATAGGATCTGGTCCCTTCCTGTTTGTTCAGGTACCAGACAACTGACATGTTGTCTGAGTGAACGGCAATTACGCCCTGAGGGAGGTAATCGTGAAGGGCTTGAAGGGACAGAAGCACCGTCCTAATTTCTAGGATGTTGATATGAAGTAGGGTCTCTTCTGGGTGCCATTTGCCTTGGACTGACCTGCCCAGGGAATGCCCCCCCCACCCCATCTGGGAGGCGTCCGTGGTCAAAGTGGCCGCAGGAGGAGGTGGAACAAAGGGTCGTCCCTGATCCAAATTGGAGGGCACTAGCCACCAGCGAAGGTCCCATTTGCATGTTTCCGTGATCCATATGAGGTGACAGAGGGAGTTCCTGAAAGGACCACTGAGCTGAAAGAAGCCACTGGAGAATTCTCATGTGCAACCTTGCCAAGGGGACTAGAAGAACTGTGGCGGACATGGATCCCAATAGCTGCAGGACCATTCTGGCTGGGGCTTTGGACCTGGGAAGTAAGGCTCGAACTTGAGTCTGTATGGTTTCTACTCTGTCTGTAGGTAGATAGACCCTCATTCGGTTTGAGTCTATCTCTACCCCTATGAATCTTATTCGTTGAGATGGCAGCAACACAGACTTTGGCCAATTGAAGGTGATTCCAAGGGAATTGCCCAGTGATATAGTGGCTTGTAGGCTCCGCAGTAGTAGATGCTTGGAGGTGGCAGTTAGGAGCCAGTCGTCTAGATACGGAAACACCTGGAATCCTAGACTTCTCAGGTGAGCAGTCATGACTGCCAAACACTTGGTGAACACCCTGGGGGCTGTGGTGAGACCAAAGGGCAGCGCACGGAACTGAAAATGACTGCCTCCTAGGCTGAAGCGCAGATGTCTCCTGGACGCTTGATGTACCATGATATGGTAATAAGCGTCCTTGAGATCTATGGAGCACATCCAAACACCTTTCTCCAGCAATAGGAGAATGGTTTGTAGGGTGACCATTCGGAACTTGGACTTTCTGACTGAATGGTTTAGAATGCTGAGGTCCAAAATGGGCCTCAAGTCCCCGGTCTTTTTTGGCACCAAAAAGAATCTTGAGTAAGTTCCTAATCCGATCTGGTCTGCGGGGACCGGTTGGATGACTCCTTTTTGCAGCAGCTTTGAAACTTCTGAGGCTGCAGTATCCCGTTGACTGGGTGGCGGGTCCGGGATTTTTTTGGACTGAGGTGGAGAGTGAGAGAAAGGGATGGTGTAACCTCCGGCGATAATTCGAAGCACTCATCGATCCTGAGTGATACCTTCCCAGGCTTTTAGGTGCTTCGAGAAACGACCCCCGACTGGCTCCAGAGCTGCACAGTCGGGCAATCCCTCAGGGACTGTGAAAGGCTGAAGAGCCACGAAAGGACACGCGGTCTCCAGCGTTGCGAGGGCCTCTGCCGCCTCTGGGACGGCGTCTTCCGGAAGAATTTCCCCCTCCCCTGCCTCTGGAAGGAGGATCCTCCTGCTGAGAGGGGTAAGGCTTCTGAGATCTACGGAACCACATTTTCCCTCCTCTTTTAGCCTTGGGATAAGGCCGAAAGGGAGTGGAAAATCGTTCCCCTACAGCAGTCAGTCTTACCCTCCTGTTCGCAGCGGGTCAGTGTGTCCTTTACCTTGGGTCCAAACAGGGAGGACCCATCAAAGGGGGCGTCGGCAAAGGAAGACTTAAAGGCCTCCGCAAAATGACACAGGCAGAGCCAGGCTTGTCTCCGTAGAGCAATGCCTGTACCCGCCGCTCTACTCGCCCCTTCGGCCGCATAAGAAATGAGCCTCATGGACGAGTTTGAAATGGACGACAATGTAGCCAGCTGAGAGCCAACCGTCTGGGCCAGCTCCTCAGGCAGGTTACCCAAGAGGGTATCGGAAAGTTCTTTAATCAGATCCCTCTGAAATCTAGTAAAGTGCGTAAGGTAGTTCAAGGACCTTAATGTAAAGGCCGCTGAACTTAGGGTGCGCTTTCCGTACCGATCCATGCTCCTAGACTCCTTATTAGGAGGATGGACGGACGTCGAAGCCTCTGCTACATCTTGCTGGGTAGCAGATGCCACCACCAAAGCATCTACAGCCACACCTTTAGTTAGAAACTCTTTTTCAGGGGGTGCCGAGAGGAACTTATTCGGACGAGCAGGCACTGGTTCCACAGAGTCTGGGTGTTCCCACGCCCTTCGACAGATCAAATCCAAGAGCTCGTCGAAGGGCGGAGACACCCAGGAGGCGGAGGGCTGAGCCCCGAAGGCCTTAAGGAACACCGACTCATCAGCAGAAGGGAGTTTGGACTGCCAGCCGCCTCGTTGTTTAAGGGCTTCCAGGATGTCTGCAAAGGAGACATCATCCGAGGACGACTTAGGGGACCCTTCTGCATCATCGAGATCAGTGTCTGATGTAAGAGACTCATCAGGGGAGTCAACGTGCTTCCTCTTGCACGATCTTTTCCTGGGGGGTTCTTCCAAAGAGGCTTCAGAAGGACCTCCAGGAGGGGGGGAAACCCCAGTGGGGGTAACCTCAGGCCCCGGGGCTCCGCTAAGGACAGGGGGACTGCCAAAGACCCAGTCTCGGTAAGCAGGGAAGGAGCTGGGGAGACCGTAGAGGTAGCCAAAGATGATTTGGCTAACGCACTCCTCATAGCCCTGAAGGCGGGACCACCAGAATCCTGGGAGGGTCCCACCTCCGTGGCCACGACGGTAGATGGCACCCCCGCAGCCGACGCGCCGAGAGGAAGACTTGGGACCGAAAATATCAGTCCCGAAGCATCCCCCCGAGGCCGACGGAAGAAGTCCGCGTACCGAACTCCGACCCAAGAGCCGGAGTTGGAGTAAGGGTCGGGCCCAACCCTAAAGCCTCCACTGGTTCCACCAGCACCAGCTCCAACGGTGCTGTGGCTGTTGGAGGAGGAACCATTGTAGCAAGGTGGACCATCGGCTCCGAAGCTGAATGGGCTGGAGCCGAAACTAACTTTGGAACACCGGAGACTGGAAGAGTCTTAGGAGCACCCTGTCGATGTCTGAATCAGACATCTTGGATGATCTGGACGATACCGATCGGGTCCGAACCGATTTCTCCATCGGCTCCAAAGGACTAGGGGACCGGCTCCGAATGGATTCTATAACTATCGGCTCCGAGGGAGATGTCAAGGCAATTTCCCTCGGTGCCGATGAGGACTTCGGCTCCGAAGGGGAAGAGTCTGAGCCGGCAACCCTCATCGGCTCCAATATCAGTGGAGCCGATGAAGGTGACCCGCCTCTCGATGCCCCAGTCCTCGGCTCTGAAACCAGAGGGGTCGAGACTGGAGGCATCGAGGCAGACCATTCCGTCCTCGGCTCCGAAGTCCGTGGAGCCGATGGAGAAGTCTGCCTAGGTTTTTTGGCAGTCGGTTCCGACTGACTGGTCGGAGCCGACGCTTTCTTCTTTTTTGAAGGAGAGGGAGAAGAAGATAAAGCCTCCTCGAAGGATGGCTTAATTAATCCCTTAAGGATTAATTTGTTTTTCCTCTCCTGGAGGACCCTTGATGAGAAGGCATGACACACGCTACATGATTCTTGTAGGTGCTTGGCGCCTAAACAATAAACGCACGAGGAGTGGTCGTCCGTTATGGACATCTTAAAACCACACCTCGTGCATTTTTTAAACCCGGAGGGTTTATGCTCTTTGGACATGACTAAAGAGAAATAACACAGCTATCTAAGATAACACCAAAAACTAGCTAGTTTAAGTTCAAAATATAAAGTTTTTTTTTTTTTTGACACAATAACACAGTTGCACAAGAAAAAACACAGAAAGAGAGGGTCAGGAACCTCTAACTAAAACGGGTACTTGACCCACAAATAAACGCTAGAATAGCAAAAAGGGGAAGGCCCCTCTAACTAAAACGGGAAACCTTCCCTTAACGAAAAAGACAAATTTCTCAACAAAATCACCCAATACACACACGTATCACAACAATAGCTGTTAAAACAGCTTTTGGGTTGAAAACGAGCAAATTCCTGACAGGAAAAGTCTAAATAAATTAGTACTTAGCCCAGCCAAGTTGAGACCACGTCTTAGCTTGTAAGCGGCAAACGAGATCTGGGGGATTAGTGGTGGTGCATCCTGGGATAAGAACTAGGTCAGCCAATAAGAGGCCTCGCTCTATAGCATAGCGTGCCGAGTCGGAGCCGAGGGATCGGCTCCGAGCCCATCAGTACAGAATGTAGGCAAGATAGGATCACATAACATCGAAGGCTTTGGCCAGGTCAGGGTAGGCGGTGTGCACCATCCTCCCCTGGTCCGTGGCTTTGGTGACTGTCCCAAAGAAGTCGACTAAATTTAACAGGCATGCCCTCTCCTTGACAAAACCAAACTGTGTGGGATCAAGTGTTTGGAGGTTGCCAATGTCTTTGTTAATGAGTTCCACGATAATCCGTTCCATGTCCTTACAGATTAGGTTAGTCAGGCTGATGGGTCTACAGTTTCCTGGATTGGTGAACACGCCACCTTTGTGCAAAGGGCTGACAGTGGCTGTCCTCCCATTGGCTGATACAAAGCCTGTATACAGGCTTTGGTTGAATAGGGTACCTAATAGTGCTGCAGGTTCCTGCCTGAGTTCTTGCAGGATGCAGCCTGTAATGTTACCAGGTCCCATGGAGGCTGTATTTTTTTGCATTTGAGAGGGCAGTGATGACTTGTTCCCTACAGATAAGGGGAGGGGGGCAGGTGCTGGGGATGTCCTGATTTATTGATGGGAGGGGAGAGGGGTGAAATTTTTGCTGAACCTGTCTGCCAGAAGGTTGGCTATATCTACGGAATTTATGTATGTGATGTCCTTGACCACCAGTTTTTAGCAGATCTGAGTGCTTCCTTTGAGATTGTGGACATATGTGAAGAAGGCTTTATGATCATCTTTAGTAGATGTGGCCAGTTTGGACTCCAAGTTTGCTTTGGAGGATTTCACTAATACTCTTACTTGCTTGTTCAGGCTAAGGAGAAATTGCTTCCAGTTAGGCACCTGCTCCTTCTTGGTCACGGACAGCAATTTGTTTCCTTTTATTACAGAGTTTATTTATTGCAGATGTCCACCAGACAGGTTTACTCTTCCTTGAGGAGGATGATTTTGTTCTGTCGGCTATTCCTGATTTCATGCAGCTATATAAATGCTTGTAGAGTATGGTGTTGGTCTGGACATTTGTGCCAGTTCCTATGGAGGGGGGTGGGGTCTGTGAAGCTGTTTATACCTTCCCTCAGGAGGTTGTAATCAGCTTTGAAGTTTTTTTCGTTTGACCCTAGTGGTGGGTCGGGGGAAATGGTGACGTGAAAAGTGAACACTTTGTGGTCGATCATAACAGGGAGGATGACACTGTAGGGATGCTGTAGTGGTTACTCAGAAAAATCCACTTTAGACAGCAAAACTGCCCAAGGATTGGCACATACTTTTAGTTGAGCAGAGTACCATTCTCTGCCCCTTCTCCTAGGACTAACAAGACTTGCCTACTAAAGGGCACTTCAACAGAACAAAGAAAGTATTATGGATTTCAGGAGAAAGGCATCAGTTCACCAACCACTTACTATCAAAGGAGAGGTAGTACAGAAAGTCAAAACAGAGTTCCTCGGCCTTTACATATCAGATGACCTCTCCTGGACAGTTAACACCAACCATACAGTCAAGAAGGCTTAAGAGAGGCTTTACCTCCTGAGAAAGATCAAAAAGGCCAGGCTCCCACTGTTTGCTCTTACCACTTTTTACAAGGGAGCTATCAACAGCATCTTCACTAGCAATTTCATAGCATGGCTTAGCAACTGCACAGTTGCTGAGAAGAAATTACAGATGGTGGTGAGGATGGCTGAGAAAATCTTGGGCACAAACCTCCCTTCTATTCAGGAGCTTATCTTTCCAAGAGCAAAAAAGAGAACATACAAAATGCTAGCTGATTCCACCAATCCGTCTCACAGCTTGCATCTGGAAGGAGGTACCGCAGCTTCTGCTGTAAAACTACCAGATTCAGGAACAGTTTGTATCCCACAGCTGTGAGACTTATTAACTCAGACACCAACCATAATACCGAATACATTGAAGCCTCTTTTTTTATTTAATCCTGTTGCTCTGAGCAATTACCTCCAGTATTACTATTGCAATATGATGGCTATACTGAGTTACATCTAAGATTAACAAGTGTAATACAGTATAACTACACAGCTGCTATTCACTAGTCTGTGTTTATTCTCCATCTTAAAAGGTGAAGGGGTTTGGTGGTGGGTATTTATTTATCACTGGATAATGGGCATCGAGTGAGTTTATGCAATGTGAACTACTTCTTGAATGTCATACGTGTGGTATTTTCTTATGTTATTCTCAGATGCCGCTGTATCCATGTTATTTGCTCTGCATTTCTCTCGTGAGATTACATTTGTAATTTCATTTAGGCTGCACTTGGGTGGTCCTAAATGACAATAAAGTGTCTTTAAATCACTGAGCAGCCACAGAGGATGTCTCTAATCACCAACCCATCATGGATGTAGGGACTACACCAGTGGGATACAAGGAAAAATATGTGTGTTCCAAGGAACCAGCTTTGGCCACAGCAGAATCACCCAACTGCTGCAACATGCTCTAGTGGCAAATGTAGAATCAAGAAACTGGTAGGTTGTTCCATGGTTAAGCTGATAAATGTGATTGATTCTTGTGGAAACCTTGCAGCAACAGTTGGTAAAACAGGTAAGTAGTAAAAAGTAACTTTCCAAAAATAAAACTCAGTGAAAGGCACTTAAAATCCTTACCCCACCCCCAAAAGTAAAACTTAAACATTTTTTTTCTGCGGAGAAACTACTGTAAGTTTTCAAAACATTATACCACACATTAAAGTGGAGCTTTTTCCCCAGGAACTTGTATGCCTTACAATTGAACAGCATCGGCCAACATTCAATCCTCAAAAGCCCACAGATAATCACTCTCTTCAGTGGCAGGGAAGCTCTGAAGGGCTTTGCACCCAAACCTAACTTTTGGTCATCTCAGCTTGAACTGACTAATGGTTTGTGCCTGTAGAAGGTGCCCTGAAGACACTGGAAGATAGCTATTAAATCCTTGGCTGTATATCACTAAGGCTCCTGCAACATGCATGTGGAACGTGCCCTGAAGACACTGGAAGGCAGCTGCTGAATCCTTGGCCGATTCAACCTATATCACTAAGGCTGCTGCAGCAGTGATCAAATGAAGAACATCTAGTCTCAAAGAATCTTCTTTCTTTGGCACCAGAACATCCTAGAATAAAACCCTTCCCCTAACTGAGCAGACGGGACAACATCTACCACCCCCTGAGTAAATGTATGCTAAATGACAGGAGAAAAAAGGAGCGTCTGGTATGACGGGTGAGGAGAGATCCCCTGAAAAGGACTGATAGGCTATCATTTGTAACCTTGATCGATTACTCATTTGTACGTTTCTGTTATTTCTGAAGACTGCTGTGCTGCTGTATTTTCAAATCATTTACATACTTTTTTCTCAATTCATCACTGTAAAATGTATTTGTTTTTCTTGATCAAGTTGCTGCTTATGAGCTTTGAAATCAACCTAAAATTGGTTCCTCATTCCTGGCTTGTCTGCCTTAGAATGGCTTTGAAATTACTTGTCACAGCTAATTGGTTAGACAACTTATCATCCCATATCACAAATGCTACAATACAATTAATAACCTTTTCTCAGTCTCTTAATGTGACATCTTATACACAAACATTTCACATTTATATAAGCATGTATGTATTATATGCACGATAGAAGTATACTTTATACACTTCTTAGGTTCCATTTTGCATATATGTTTTTCTTCAGTGCTCCCTGACTGGATCTTTACTCAATCTACATTCAACTATATTACATTATTAAATTTGTTATGCACTTATTTTGCATATAATGTTGATTAAAAGACAGTGATGTATTTTCTTATCTTTGAGCATGGGTCGTGGTTGAAAAGGGTCAACTTTTGGCTAACACAGGGGGAGGCTTAAAGTTGGATTGTTTAATAAGCCAAAGGGCTTTTAAGTTGTTTTCATCACTTTTCCTTGAGGCTATAAATTCTGCTGCTCATCGGACAACAGCTTTTAGTAATGCCTTGATTAGATGCAGGTACTTAAACTAAATTTTCCCTATAAATATTTCTGTAAAATTCTACCCAGTACTCTACTGCACAAAAAGCAACTTGTTTGTGCTCTGAGGAGCACTGCAGTGCAGATTCAGTCACAAAACTAGGAGCCATAATCAAAACTCCTAACGATGTGGACATCCTACAAAAGGGCCTCACTGAGACAGATGCCTGGTGTCAAAGCCATGGCCTCAAGCTCATTGCCAAAAAGTGCATTGTCATCCCCTTTGGGAAAAACTCTGTACCCATGAACTACAACACAGGCGGTAGTATACTTAACACCGAAAGTGTGATAAGAGACCTTGGGACACAGATGGACAGTAGTCTCTCCTTTGATAATCACATCACCACAGTAGTCAGAAAATCCTTCTACGTGGCACACCTCATCACAAAAGGTTTCTCATCCAGAAAAAAATAGGTCATTGTTCTCCTCTACTCATCACTCATTAGACCCATTATAGAGTACAACACCCCTTTTGGTATGTACCTCACAAGACATCTACAACAACTGGAAAGGCTGCAGAAATACCTCACAAAGAGGATTACCGGCCTCAAACAGATGCCCTACGCAGACCATCTAAAAAAACTCCAGCTTTACTCCGTCACATATCGCCTACTCAGAGGAGATCTCTGCCTAACATACAAAGCTATGTCAAACCCAGACCTGTTGGACATGCTCCACTTAAAGAAATCCCAATCACTCTGAGGCTACACGCTCTACGGACCTAAACCTTGTCACCACAATAAACAGAACATGCCGGAGGGATAGATTCCTGTCCCAGAGACTCCCCATACTCTGGAATAAACTACCTATCTATATCAAACAAAGCTCATCATTAGCACTCTTCAAGAAAAATCTTGATGACTGGATGGGAAATAGAAAATTCACCCCGGGAATCACTTCTGTGGCTATGCTCGACAGTGGCACAGGAAAATTATTTTCTTGGGTGGCAAAAGCCAGGGTACCTTTTTGGCTGGGCTTGTATAGGCCTTAGGGCTGATAGCCTAGTACCTACCTATGAAGACTAGTCCACTTACCCAGTGAACAAATAGTAAATAAATAAAATAGCTGTTTGATTTGTTTCTGGTACCTTTTCACTTTTGGCTAACACAGGGGGAGGCTTATTGTTGGATTGTTTAATAAGCCAAAGGGCTTTTAAGTTGATTTAGTCACTTTTCTTTGAGACTATAAATTTTGCTGCTCATCGGACAACAGCTTTTAGTAATGTCTTGATTAGATGCAGGTACTTAAACTAAATTTTCCCTATAAATCTTTCTGTAAAATTCTACCCAGTACTCAGCTGCACAAAGAAGCAACTTGTTTGTGCTCTGAGGAGCACTGCAATGCAGATTCAGTCACAGATAACCTAGCTGTAGTTTCTACCCTCACAGCTCCCAAGTTAGCCTGCTAAAACCGCCTGCTGTACCACCCCTTTGTAGCTTACGAAAAACAAACTCGATACCATAGTTGGGCACTGTCCCAATTTCTCAGTCACCAGCTTGGTAGCCATAGGTACCCTGAGACATTGTAGGCAAGCTGTGTCTCACATTGACTGACATCCAACTAATCTTTAGAGAAATGAATACAGTATATGTTCGAGATACAATTACACAATATCACTGAGGGCAAAATTCACACAAAACTACTCAAAAATAACATTCAGGTTGTCAGTAACGTGAAAATTACATCCAATCTCAAACAGTACTGACCCAAGACATAAACCAACATATGCTGAAGCACTTAAAAGCAACCTTCCTAAACCTCTAAGACCTCCTATATATTTGTCCTGCAAAACGGGTCCTCAGGAACGCCAAAAGCACTACACCAAAAGAGCACCCAACACCACACATATAAACACACCCTTTGCAGCTTCAACTAAAAAATTCATAAAGCAAGCCAACACACTGCCAATATTTTACTCATAGAAGACTCTGTTGTGAGACATACAGATGTTCCCCTCACCAGGTCTAGAAAGGAGAAAATCACAGCCATTTGTACATCAGGGGCCAGAGTCCACCAAATCATCTCCTCAAGCAAGTTATCACAATCAGCAGTATGACTCATAGTTCATGTGGGTGTAAATGACCGGAGATGTACTTTCCTGGACTACGTGAAGAGACTTTGTGGAGCTCTCAGACTGTCCCAGGCTAGTATGTGCCTAACAGTGAGTACCATTCTACCTTCACCAAGAATGATAGCAAAATAAGAATAAAAGCTGATGGACTTCAATAAATGGCTTAGTTTCTAGTGTCATTCCAAGGGGTACAACATCTGTCAGCATGGGAGGACATGATCAGCAGACTACGTTGCTTTGCCAGGGATGGTCTGCACCTGTCCCCTCTATGCTTTCAAATATTGGCTAAAACATTGTCCTACACCATAGTGCCTTTTTTAGACAATGCCAAACCGACAAACCTTTCAATATAGCAAAATCAACCCAAGGAAATATAAAGATGTTACTGCTCAATGCCAAGGGCCTAAACAAGAACTTCCAATACCTTCAGGCTCTCTTCAACCTGGAGAATGTGGACATCTGTGCAATTACTGAGACATAGTTTAAAGTGATGGACAACACCCCAGCAGCGCATGGCTACAATACCATCCACACATTTAGGCCAGCTACTACACAAGCAGGCAACAAATGTGGAGGTGTCTCCATCTATAACAACTTGCCAAAAGACTAATAAAGCAGGATGATGTGCTTCAGCTTCTCCATATCCAGATTTCCAAAGGCAAAGTCCCATATCATAGCCTTGCAAGCTACAGGTCACCCTCTATGACCCAAGAAACCCACAGCTTGCACTTGGACTTACTGGGGGTTCTCAGCATTCAAACCAATTCCACATGCAAGGATGACTTCAACTATCCCCACTATAAACTGGGACATGTGCACAACCCCAAACTTACAAGGCTAGATGTTCCTGGACTTTGTAAATGCAAACAACTTGGACTAGATAGTCCAAACACTAACTATGGGTGCAAACATACTCTGCCTATTATTCATAAACATTGGAGAAAACACTGCACACACACACACTGTAGTGTCCTTTCTGGTAAGGTCAAACCACAAAGCTGTCACATTCGTAACAGTAATAATAATAATCAAAATAAATTGTGTGGCCCTAGATAACCACATAACATTACTACTAAGTGATAACTTGTCAAAATTTCAAGCCCCCAAAAACATGAGAATATAGCTGCCTATGCAGAATTGTTCACAGAAACCGTGTACAATCATGTCAATAAATGCAAAGAAGACAGCTATGCCTAGCAGAAATAAGCCCAGAACTAAGAGCAAGCCACCCTGGTGTACGTAAAAAAAAACAAAAAACAATTACAGCCATGATTAGGAATTAGTGCATCCTGCACGATTAAAACCACTTTCATTAATCCAAACAAACAACAAAGAGGGCAAATTAATCCTACTCGAGTCAGATTTGAGGTCAAGATAGCCTCCCAGGCAAAACACAAGCACAAGGCTTTCTTTAGTTATTTCTGAAACCTCAAAGGCAGCACACAGAAGTCAAATACCTCAGACTTGAAGATACAGCAAATCAGCTGGCCAGCAAATTCAGCTACAACTTTGCCCTCATCTCTCCCCCAGTTGCCCCCCTAGGGAACACAATCAAACAACTCCCACAACTAACATTGGAGAGCAGGTCCTAGATGTGCTAAGGTCAAAAACACTGCATCAATGGGCCCTGTTAATATTACACGATGCCTCCTAAAAATAGCCTGAAACCTAATCTATCAGGACCACTGAAGTCACTTTTTAATCATAGCCTATACAGAAGCTTTATGCCATGCACATGGTGAAATGCAACAGGGTGGCTCATCAATGGACCCCAGGAACTACAGACAAGTTTGACTAGCCTCCTATGAAAAGCCATGAAAAGAATTACCATGGAAATGATTAAGGACATAGAAAACCTTCACATACAGTATTCCACCCAGTTTGGTGTCATCAAGGCCAAATCATACTTAATCAACATGGTGCACTTCTTTCAGAAAGTCACCAAGGCAATGAATGATACATACAGCCTAGCTTGACTTGGCTATGTCATTTGATAGTCACTTGGGCATTGTAAAACTCATGGATATAGGCAGAAATCCAGTACAGTTGTATAAGTAAACTTATCATAAATGTAGATGTGCAAATGATCACTTCAGTAGCCTTAGCTATATGTTTTATATCCTGCAAAGGACACAACCAGCCAGTTTCCAAAGCTTTAGGGCAGCTTCCATGCACCCAAACTGTCAGACAGCTCAACCTCAGCTGAATAAAAGACAAGTTTGGGTACCAAGCCCTTCAGAGCTTTCTTGCTAACACAGTGAGAGAG
Source organism: Protopterus annectens (assembly GCF_019279795.1). NCBI lineage: Eukaryota > Metazoa > Chordata > Ceratodontiformes > Protopteridae > Protopterus > Protopterus annectens. The sequence continues at coordinate 237,336,668 of NC_056751.1, forward strand.
GCTTAACACTGACACAATAATGCTAGGAAGACCAAAAAAGTAATCAGGATGGAGGGAGAGGGTACTGCAGCAGTGATCATTCAAACATCTACTGCTATGGGTAAGTTCTCTTACACAGCTGTACTATGTTCACCATATTTATCACTGATGCCGTAAGCCTTAGGTTTACTGGTTGATTACCCTAGCTTACTACATTTGGGAGGTGGAAGGAGAACAGTCCAGGGGTCCCTGGAGAATGGTCGTTGCAAAGCCTGATCTAGACCTACAGAAGGAAACCAAGCTTATAATAGTACTTTGTAAAAGTATGTTTGGAGGACCAAGCTGCAATTTCTACAATACTTCTAGAATCCAACACTTTCCAAAAAGCCAAGGGTAAGAACCCTGGTAGAGTGGACCTTGACCCTGTCTGGCAAAATGTTATGTTAAGTATAAAAAAAAATAATATCCTTAGACAACCATATGTAAATAGATTATTTTGACACAGTTTGTCCCTCCTTTCTTGCCTTCATGAGAAAAGAATTGCAGATCAAAAAATCTGAAAGATTTAGTTGTCAAGATAGTACCACAGTTGCCAGTGGACATCCAAGACATGGAGTATCTTTTCTCTCTCATTTTGAAAATCAGTAAAGAAAAAAAATGGGGGAATGGATAGTTTGGCTTAGACCAAACTCAGATACCACTTTAGGCATACGAGACAGATAAGTTCTCAAAGAAACACTGGCACTATGGAAAATGACACAGGGCTGGACTCACCATAAGAGCTGGCAACTCTTACTCTTATTGCATTGGTTAGAGCAATCAGTACAATTGATTTCCATGTTAAGAACCTCAATGCAGCCAGATTAACTGGTTCAAATGGAGCAAGTGTTAGTGTCTCTAACACAAAATTAAGATTCCAAGAAGGGGCCAATGTTTCTTGGAAAACTCAAGTAAAAACCCCTTTCAAAAATATTGACATGAGAAAGTCTTGAAAAAGAATGAGCCATGGGCAGATATGCTGACATGGCCAATAAATGAACCTTGATAGAGAAGTAAGAAAGGCCATAGGAAATTAACTCACACAAATACTGTAAAACCAGTGAACAATTCGCCCTGAATGAGTGCTAGTTACGTTACTGTTGGCACCAACTAGAAAACTTTTTTTTTCATTTGCTAATGTATGATTTTCTATTAACAGTATGTCTTGCTTCCTTTAGTACCTGCTGCTGTGTGTCCTCAATAAACAGGTTCCTAAAGAAAAGTAAGGCCCATTCATCTAGGCAGTCAGTTTAAGTTGGTTGGTGTCAGGCTGTATCAAACACCCCTGATCTTGTAAGAGTAGATACATTCTGTGAAGAACCTTGTGGCAATTGCCTCTGGCCATTTCCAAAAAAGGGAGAACCACTGTTGCCTAGGCCACAAAGTGTGTTACTACAATGATCTTGGGAGATTCCCTCCTAATTTTAAGTGCACTCGATATAGTAGAAAGGGTGGACAAGCAAATAGGAACGTTCCTAACAAAGAAAAAGGCATCTGTCTTCCAGGCCTTCTAGCATGGAGTCCTAGAGTAGAATCATACCAGCTGATTTAGAGAGGAGGCAAATAGGTCTACCAGAGGAACCCCCTACAGATGGACCAAATCTTAGAAGCCTCCTAATCTAGTTTGCATACATGAGGGTCTGCCTTGTCCTCTTCAGCTTGTGTGCCACACAATACTGCTCTGATGGAATGCCTGTAGAGTGAGTGTGTGCTATGAAGCTATAACCCAAGCTAACATGGCTAGTCTGCAAAGGGGGTACAACCTGGTTCCTCACTACTTGAAGATGCACCACATCAATGTGGTATTGCCTGAAACAACTTGAAGAGGTCATGGGGACTAAAGATGATTCATAGAGTTGGGTGCCTTGATCAGGGCAAGTACCAGCTCCATATTTATGTGCTTGCAACTGTCATTAAGTGTTCCACACACATTGCACTATTATCCCTCTTGAAACTGCTCACAATGCAAATTTTAGACATCTGTGATAACTGACTGTTTTGGAACAGGGAAGGATCATGGGAGACTTGAATTTTGCGATATTTTCTGTTTCCACCAAGTAAGTTTTCTACTGACAAACCCAAGCACAGGGATTTGAAAAGACAAGGGATGCTGATGTTTGGACCAGAGAGACTTCAGATGCCACTGTATCTTTCTCATGCAGAGTATTGCCAGGGTTATTATGAGAATCATAGATGACGTGAGATCCAATATCCCAAGGTATTTCCAAGTCACCAAGTCTGAGTAGAAAACTTTATAAACTGATCTAGATATAGATCTATTTTTTCCCTGTGGAAGAAAGCCTTGGTTTTTGAACTGAGGTGTGCAGCTGACAGCCCAGAAACACAATCCCATGGGAGGTAGTCAAAAAGGACTTATGAATGTTCTCTTAGAATCCGATCTTGTATAAGAGATCTCTCACCTAAATCAGAGATTCCTGACACTTTGAAAAACAATCTTTAAAGAGAAGTAAGTCATCTAAATGTGAAAAAAAGAAAATGGATACTCTGTAGCCTGCAATAAGCTATGCCTGGAGCTAATTGTTTAATGAACTCTCTTGGTGCAGTGGATAGTCCAAAGGGTAAAGCAGAAAACTAAAAGTAATCCACATACACAAGACTTAAGAAACATCTGAAGTCTAGATGAAAAGGAATGACATGATGAGCATCTTTTAAATGCAGAGTTAACAGGAAACGTAAATGAGGAAGAAGAGGTAACAGACTGTGAAGTGACATCACTCAAGTTAGGCACTATCACACACAAGTCTAAGAAGGAGGATCCCAAACTGGTCTCCAACCACCTTCTTTCTTTGGCACTAAAACCATCTTTGAACATAAACACATTTCCAAACTTGGGATGAAGGAACTGAAGCTATCACTCCCTGGAGCAGCATGCAATGAAGGACAGATGGAAATAAGAGTCTGTCCTGGTCTAGTCACCTCCTGGAAAGGGGGAATATCCTCTCACTGTGTTCTGACGGAGTGCGGTTCTCAGCTGATAAGTATATTTTTGGGCACTTTTTAACTGTTCAGAGTTGAATAAAACAATAATTGAATTCAGTTCAGAATACATTTTAAATAAATAGCATTTATTTAAACTGTATTTGCTTCAATAATGCTACATACTCAAGTGTGATAGCTTGCACTGCACTTGAATTGTTTTTTAGTGCTTTTTTAGCAGATTTTCTGTAAAAAAAAAAAAAAAAAAAAAAAAAAAAATTTCTAAGCTTACCTTTCCTGTAACTAGTCTAGTCCAGATACAAATTTGCTGTATCCAGGACTGTTTGTAAGCTTCTGAGTGGTGTCAAAGTCTGCTCTTCTAGTTTTCCTTTGATCTGCTAGTTCTCTCCTCTCCTGCACTTTTAGTAGTTTATTAGTCTAGCACTTTATCAGACTTCTTGTAGCAATTGCAGCACACAAAAGTGCTACCAGCACTGAGACGCCCAAGCCTTTCTGTGCTGAAGGGAAGCCTTCTAGCTCATCAGTGAGAGTGGTAGGCATTAGGTAGCCTTTCTACCACAACAGAAGTGGTTTCTGTCCCAGAAATTGTAGTTTATTGGCTGTTTGGACAGTTTTTCATCTCTTTCAACTTTCTGGTTTAAAAGCCCATGTGCGCTTGCTTCCTGCATTTCCTGCAACTAGTCTAGTCCAGATACAGATTTGCTGCATCCAGGACTGTTTGTAAGCTTCTGAGTGGTGTCAAAGTCTGCTCTTCAAGTTTTCCTTTGATCTACTAGTTCTCTCCTCTCCTGCACTTTTAGTAGTTTATTAGTCTAGCACTTTATCAGACTTCTTGTAGCAATTGCAGCACACAAAAGTGCTACCAGCACTAAACGTTCTACAAGGAAACAGCTCCAGTACTTAATGCCCACCCCTCCAGGCATGTCTAATGGTCAGTTCCCTGTGCTTTCTCCTATTAACCTGGTGAACTTGGGCATCCTGAGGCAATCTAGCAACTGCCTCATGTACACTGACAACCCTCTCCTCTTACCTCCCAACACTCAGACCTGCGAGAGATGCACTTATATATCCAAACTGGAAGTCAATTCTCCAGCCAACACCGGAAAAGCTGGTCAAGAGGAAAAGGTCAAAACTTGCACCACACCACATGGAATACATAGCCTTCCAGAACACACACCAGCACTGCCTTCACATAAAAACACAAACCACACACCCACCTTTGCAGAGGCACTCAATAAAAATATACCCAAACAGCCGAGACCTCCAAGGCAGAAATGCTCTCAACCACCACAACACAAGACTAATCATGAGACACATAAATCTCCTAAACAGTGTGCCACTCAACCAAAGCCCCTAAGGCACAACAGGATGCCCAACACACTGGTCATAGGTGACTCGATAGTGAAGCACACTGATGTCCCACTCACTAGGCTGAATAAGAAGAAAGTAACAGTCAGCTGCTTATCAAGCACCAGGATCCGCCACATAACGCACGCACTCAGGTCCCTCAACAACAAGTACAAATATGACTCTGTCATTGTACATGTGGATGTGAATGACCCGAGACATACCTCCCTGGACTACATGAAAAGAGACATGGAGGAGTTTCTGGATTATGTAGCCCAGGTGGGTATGACCCTGGCCCTCAGCAGTATTCTACCATTTCCCAGAATGATACCACAGCACAAGCAGAAAATAATTGATTTCAACAACTGTCCAAGTTTCTGGTGTCATTCTAAGGCTTCCAGTATCTGCCTGCGTGGGATGACATGACTGACCGACCTCGATGCTTTGCCAGAGATGGCCTGCATCTGTTACCCCTGGGCTTCTGGATACTGGCCAAGGCTCTTGCCACCCCTATAGTGCCTTTTTTAGGCGGTGTTCCAAAAGCAAAATTACCACTGTAACAGCAACAAACAAATGCAATCTGAGGGTCATGATGCTAAAAGCTAGAAGTCTAAATCTCTAAATGCACTCGCTCAAAGCACTCCTTAAAATGGAGGACATCGACATTTGTGCTGTAACAGAGACCTGGTTCAAGGCAGCAGAAAGCACCCCAGCATTACCAGGCTATAACTCATTCCACATCTTTCGGCCCCAGAACTTGGACCGAAGCTGCAAAGGCAGTGGTGTTTCCATATTCATAAAGGATGAGCACACCTCCAGACTAGTAGCCCAACATAACACATCAGAGATACTTCAGGTGCAGCTAACATTGGATAAGACAGTGATTCAGGTCGCACCCTGCTATATGTCCCCCAACTATGTCCTAAGTACCCTGGAGAATATTGGGGTCCAACCTAACACTCTCATACTGGGCGACTACAACTACCCCTCCATTAACTGGGAAAACTACTCCTGTACCGATACACTTGCCCAAGGTTTCCTGGAATTCATTAATTCCAATGCCCTGGACCAGCTCGTTCTTACCCCCACTAGAGGTAGCAACATCCTTGACCTGGTCATTGCTAACATGGGCATCCATTGCTCTACACCAATAGGCAGCTTCTCCCTGGTTAGCTCCGACCACAAACTAATCACTTTGGAAATCCACATTCCTCCCACCCCCTCCGCAAAGGTAACCACCATGAGAAACTTCTCCAAAGCTAACTTTGGGCTCCTAAAAACAGAGGTCGCTAACTTCATGGCACCCATGCAAATGGAGAATAGTTGCATGACCACCGAATCATACACCAATTCACTGCACGAACACGTACACAAATGCATGGATTTCGCCATACCCAACAGAACCAAGACGCTCTTCTCCAAAAAAGGAAGCCAATCTGGTTGTCCCCTGCCATAAACAAACTCTACAACAGAAGGAGAAAACTGATGCGGAATAAGGTGAAGTCCCAAGACTGGAAAAACTCCCTTATCAGCCTCAACAAATAGTTGAGATCCCTCATCAAATCCTCTAAAGCTAGCTATGAAAACAGAATTGCAGCAGATGGTAAAGACAACCACAAGGCCTTCTATAGTTATATAAAGAATCTCCACATCAATACCCAGATTTGCTCTGAGCTACTGCACAATGGAACCTCCTATACCGAGCCAACAGATTTTGCCAATATACTGGCCGACAGATTCACCACGGGGATAACACCAGTGGCTTTACTCGAGAGAGAGGCACTGGGAACTAAGGTCGGGTGGCATGATGCCAGGGTAATCTTATGGGCTAGGCTTGTAAAGGCTCCAGGGCCATTAGTCGAATACACACTTATGAACCTATGAACCTATAACTCTGATAAATGATCTTCAGAATCTATTTGTCTGAAACTATTTGTTGTCAAATAAAAAAAAATGAGATTCAGACTTTCTGTAAAAGAAAAGTGGTTGCAGGGTGGGAGGGGGGAACTAAGTCACTCTTTCTGGAAACATCATTGTTATTATGCCAAAATTAGAGAGGGGTTTGAGAATCCCTTAGAAAATTAGGAAAAGGAGGGCAGAAGATCTTAAGAGAGTCCCCTATTTAACTTACTCCTTTCATCACACATTTTAATCAACTCTGCAGCAAAGGAACCAAAAAGTGAATCTCTACCAAAAGAGAAAATACAATCTCATAATTCACATCTTCTTCTTGGAAGGTTCTGCGAATGTAGCCATGCAAACCTCCTCAAAACAGTACCAGAGGTCATAATCTTGGAAGAATTATCAACAAAGTCATATGCACACTGTAAATGGAGTGCAATGACTGGTACAATAGAATAAACTAAATTTAAAGCAGATTTTTCCTCACAAGAAGAAACTGCAGAACAAACATTTCTCATACTTTCACAATCAAGCAGAACAAACATTAACATGTGAGCCTGAGAATTCAAAAGTCTGAAAACCAAAGTTGCAGAAGCAGACACTATTTTCCTGTACCCATCAATCTTCTCTTCCTGATCAGAAAGGGTAGGTAGGACAGGAATTAACAGTTTACCAGCAGAAGGATAACTAAAGCTTTAGTTGCTGGGTCAGGTTTGGGAAAAGTGAATAAAAACTTAAGCCTAAGGAACTTTATACAATCAATCTGCTTTTTAGGGGCAGCAGGCTGGCTATTAGGAAAAATATGGGCAGAGAGAAATCCTTTAGAGCTGAGTGAACTGGAAGAAATGGTGAAGATTCAGTAAATTCTGTCTGTAACAGATTAAAACTTTGTCTCACTGAAAAACACCAGCACATTATGGAAAAAGTCTGAGAGACAGGAACAGTAAAGGAAGAATCAGAAACTGAGCTCTCTTCTGAGTCTGAATCAGAAAACTGAGAAAACCTGCATCTGTTCTTTCTTCCAGTTCAGATTCACAATCTTGAATCTCTTCATGAAAGGAGGCATCCTTTTTTCTTTTGCCAGAAAGCAATAAGTAAGAAGTGTCAAAAGCCTGAAGAAAACCACGAACCAGACCTAGTAAACTACTCCTATGTAAGGAAATTTGAGGAGCAGTAGATACGTTTGGTTTTCTGTTTCTTTTTGAGAGAACAAAAATGGGGCCAACTGGGTTATAAATTGCAGCAGTAGCTTCCACAGGGATGGGCACAATATTCTGACAAAACAGGGGAGCCTTCCCTGTTTTCTTTCTCTCAGGACCAACAAGACTGCCTCTCCCATGCCCACTCAGGGGACCCCAACTGTCACAGAGTACTGGGATAACCCTGACCCATAGTGGCTTTAAGTGCTACACCAGAGGGATCCAGGGTAAAAGATGAGTGGGCTGAGGTACAACAAATGGACACAGCAGAGTCACCCACCTGCAGCTAAGGCAAATTGCTAGCCTGTTATGGTGGCAAAGGCTGTTTGCTTAACTTTTTCTTTTTGTGACTGGAAGAAGGGCTGACCTTGGGACCGACTGTTTGTTACATGGTCAAGCCAAAAATGGATCCTCTTTCCTAGGCGAAAACAAGCAGCAAAAGCCAATAAAAACAATAAAGTCTTTAAAATCACTTTCTTCAAACATGAACACAGTAAAAAGCACTTTAAACACTTGCCAGTCCCAAAAATATAAAATAAACATAGTTTATCCACAGGAAAAATGTTTAAAATACATAAAACTTAAATTGATAGGAAAAAAGAGCACTCTTGTTTAAAAGTACATTGCAGTCTTGTGACAGTCCATTAAAACACAAATTATTAGCTTTAAAATAACTTTCCAGAACAGGAAGGTATTAATAATCAACAAAAATAATTGAATGGAAGCTTGAATGGCGCAGCCAAAACAATTGACCACCTTCACGCCCTAACACAAAAATGCTTTTCCCTAGCAGAAACTTGGATCACCAAACAAAACCTCATTCTGAACCCACGTAAAACAAAACTTCTACTCTTTAGCTCCCACAGAACCACACCTCCCTCCTCTAATAACAATACTACAATCAACCCCACCCATCATACCAAGCTGCTAGGGGTTGAAATAGATAATCACCTTGGATTTGACTTGCATATTTCCGTAACCATAAAAAAAGTACATAAAAAACATGGTCTACTCTATCACAATAAAAAATTTCTCACCGACCACTCCAAAATTACAATAGCCAGGACTCGCCAATTATCCACCTTACTGAATGCCTCCCCCGTGCTTACAAATCTCCGCAAATCTGACCTAAACAAACTTGACAGTTGTTATAATAAGATAGCCAAATTCGCTACAACCTCACTGACTACGACTGCCTAAAAAAATCAACTGGCTAGAACTACCACTACTACTTCAACTCAATCAACCATCACTAGCCCACAAAATAATACACTACTCTGATAACACCCCAGCCCTACAAAATCTTTTTCAACCCTATACTACTACCAGGACCTTAAGATCTAGTACACAAAACCTTCTCAAAGTAACCAAATATAACAACGAGGCTGGTAAGTCTGTCTACAGCCACTACACATCAAAAACCTGGAACTCCCTTCCTGCCCATATAACTGACAGCAAGTCCCCGACCCAGTTCAAGAAACTATTCAAAACTCACTTCATGAATAACCGACTATGCTCCTGCATCCTCCCTGGCTAATACCTCATTTCTGAAACTTCACCTTACTTAAGACTGTCAAACTAACCAATTCAGAACTCTGTACCCACTTAAGACTGGTAAACAATTGCACATACTGACTCTCTAGTGGTTATTGTAAACTATCCCAGGACTGTTGTGCTTTCCACTATCTCCTAAAGTTAATACCATATAGAACCAGGAGTACGTACCCTAACTTTTAAGACAAATTCGACATCATATTGCTGTCCTTCCCATCTATATCCAGAAACAACTGCTCTCATGGATCTTTTCTTCTTCTCTTTTTTCTTTCTTTTGAAAGTAAACTATTCCAGGAATGTCGTGCTTTGTGATATATTCAAAAGTTAATATTATATAGTAACGAATGTATCCTATCTTCTAAGAAATATTGTATGTCAAATTCTTGTCCTTACATTTTTGTCTGTAATAAATTGTTCTCTTGGAGCTTTTCTCCCCGGGCCTCCACTGAAAATGGATTTGTATCCAGTTGGACTCTCCCAGTCAACAAATGTAAAATAAATAAATAAAACTTTTCCCCCAAAGAGAATTTATCCTGCCAGCAAAAGAACAGCACAAGCAGCCAGTTTATCCTCAAAAGCCTCAGAGGATTGTACTCTTTGGCTGCTGTAAAGCTCTGAAGGGCTTGGTGCCAAAACTGGTCTTTTAGTCAGCTCAGTTTGAGCAGCCAGCTAGGCTGGGCACTTGGAATGTGCCCTGAAGCTTAGGAAGCTGGCAGGATATAACCCGTGTAACTAAGGCTACTGCAGCAGTGATCAGCATGATGAACATATATATTACGTGCTAGATAGCTAAACGGTTCTCGGATAGGACCCAGGAAGTTGGGATAGGGGACACTCCACAATGAGGCCATTAATCATCAGAGTTCCTTCAGGGCTCTGTGCTGGGTCTACTCTTTTTTTGGCATCAACATCTTAGAGGTCAAGGCCAAAGTTAAGGCCCTCTAGCTGACTAAGTTTGCAGATGATTGCAAACTAAGAGCAGTCACAGAATCCCCCTCAAGACATTAACTTTGTACAGGAAGGGCTAACACAGACAAATAACTGATGCCAAAGCTACAGCTTAAAACTCAAAGCCAAGAAATGCATAATAGTACTCTTTGGGAAGTCCTCTAATAAAGGAAATTACCTCATTGATAACACATCCCTAAGAGCAGAACCAGCAGTCAGGGATATTGGTACATTTGCAGATAGTAACCTGGCTTTCGAACAACATGCATCTAAGGTAGTAACAAAATCATACTATGTTGCTCAACTCAGATAAGCAAGGGTATGGCATTTAGGTCGAAGAAAGTCGTTGTCCCACTGTATTCAGCCCATCACTGAGTACACACCATTCAGTATGTACCTGATCTGTCACATGCAACTGGAATGTCCCCAGAGGTTCCTCACAAAGAATATGGGATGTAAACATGTCCCATGCAAATTCTCTGAAAACCTTATTGCTATACTGTTTCCTACAGAATACTGAGAGGCAATCTATGTTTAGCAGACACTGCAACTTTGGTTCCCACTCTGATGGACCTTTTCCATATCCGCAAAATGAACAGCATCAGAATTACTCAATATCAGGATTTAAACTTTACTTGTGAGACAAATAGGGCATGTTGGAATGACTGATATGCATCTTAGACAATTGCCCTGCTCTGGAACAAGATTCTCATCCATGTGAAGCAGATCTCTTCCTTAACCTTATTCTAGAAAAACTAGGACCAGTGGATGGGAAATCAAAAATTTACATATATCTCTAGTGAAAACAGGCAGCCTGGCAATATTGCCCTAGCTTACATATACCCCTTGAAATAATCTTTAAAGCATGTAAATTTGTGGGACATATTTTGGAAGCTTGGCTAGACTTACATAGGCCAGCACATATGCTTGTGGGGTACATTAGGGATGCTTGACTAAGCTTATAAAGTCCCATTGGTCATTAGCCTAGCATATACCTATGAACATAAGGAGTGAGACAGAGAGAAAAAAATGGAGGCTCAGAATTTCTGAAAGTATTAAGGGACTTTCAGGACAGAGTGGGTTGGGGGGAGTTAAATCCTTCATATAGTCATTCAGACTTATTGGACTGTCCTTTGCTCTACGAGGTTCCTGCTTTCTTTTTGGAATGTCCCAGCCATGTTTTTTTTATATGTTTGTTTACCAAAAGGTTGCTGGGACTGATTATTTTGCTTTTTAAATAAAGTGTAGAGGAATTACAGAATCCCTTTCAAAACCTGGAAAAGAAGGCCTGAAAATGCAAGAAGGCCCTTAAATCAGCTTTCCTCTCTCATAACAAATTTATATTTAATGACCTCTGCAGGGGGTGGTCCAAAAAGTACTTCTCTAAGAAAGAATTAAAAATTTCATTTTTGACATCCGCTGGGAGGCTTTGAGAACTAAGCCAGAGAAACCTCCTCATAAAAGCTCAGGTGGCAGCAGCACAATCATATGCACATTTCAAACAGTGGGTAGTCACTTGAGACACAGAAGAAAAAGTTGCACAAAGCAGATTCTTCCTCAAAAAAGGAAACTGATGCCAAAATATTAATCATATTCTCACATGAGGAAAGCATGAGCTTCCACATACAAACTTGGTAGTTGAGAATTCTAAAAATAAATGTTGCCAAATACACTTTTTTTCCCCAAACATACCAAACGCCTTTTCATACTTGTCAGAAGGAGAGGAACTACTACTAACCAAATACTTAGCAGCAGCTAGATTCACTAAATCAATAGCTGCTGAGTCTGATTTGGTATGAGTGAATAAAAACTTAAAAGACTGAAGCACCTTGCATACTATATCTGCGTTTTTGAACCCTGCAAACAGTCAGGAAAATTCCAGCTGCAACAAATCATGATACTCGAGTCCTGAGAGACAGAAACAACACCATTTTCCTACTGAAACAACCAACTCTTTATGGAAATAGTTTCAAAGAAAATCTTTTAAAGCACTGACCAAAGCCACAATTCTCCTCAGACTGAATTAGAAATCTGAGAAGGCAACACAATCTGTGCCTTCAGAATCATTTTGAGGTTCAGACTCTTGAATTTCATCAGAAAATTAAGAATCCATGTTTCTCTTTACTAGAAACAGTCAAATAGGAAATATTTAAAGCCTGCACTAATCCCTGAGCTAAACCCAATAAATTACTCCTGTTGAAGATAAAGGAGACAGAATACTTGTATTAAGTTTTGTTTCTTTTTTTGACAAAAATTACTACAGATACAGACACACTTTGCCAGTAAAAACCTCCTTAGGGAAAGGCACAGCTTTGGGGCTAGGCAGAATGGCACACCCTCTCCATTCTCCCTGGACCAACAAGATGGGCTTTCTCATGCCCACCGAGTACAGCAACAGCTGCAGAGAATGCGTCTAACCCTCAGCTCATAGTGGTTGGTCACAGCAGACTCACCCACCTGCAGATGAGGTGGCAGAAGTGGTAAAGGCTGTGACAATTTTCTTCTTTTTGAGGCTGGAAGAAGGAAGAACAAAGGAAAATCTAGGGTGTTCCACGTTTAACCTAAAAACATGTGCCTGATTCCCAGGGAAGCTTGGCAACAATCATCAGTAGAACAGATAAGTTGTAAAAATAAATAACTTTTTCCTATTAAAGTTTTATTTATTTATTATTTTTGGCTGACACAGTGGTGCAGTGGTTTGTGTTGTCACCTCACAGCAAGAGGTTGTCCGGTTCGATTCTCGGCTGGGCTGCCTTTTGTGCAGAGTCTGCATGCCCTCCCTGCATTTGTGTGGGTTTCCTCCTGGTGCTCTAGTTTCCTTCCACATTACAAAGACATGTGTCTGGAGCATTTCTCCCAGGGCCTTCGCTGAAAATTGTCTCATTCCAAGTTGGACTTTCCCGATAAACAAATGTTAAATACATTTTTACTTATTTGACATTTGTTGACCAGGATAGTCTGACTGAGCTAGAACCCTTTTTCAGCGGAGGCGTGGGGAGAAAAGCTCCAGAGTAACAAAGTAAATTAACAGAATAATAATATAATAAGCCATTGAAGATATTAAAACATATCTTGGTTACAGAGATTTTCAGTTTGAGCAGAGGTACACAGAGCAAAACAAAAGCAGTTTGTTACATTAATTATATGAAATGGACAATCACAGTAGTCATACTTACAATAGAAGGCAAGGAACACTTCTGTTTGTACATGCTGTTCAAAGAGCATGAAGAATGCGGTTTGTGCAGTAAATTACATGTGATGAGAATATATAGTAGAAGGAACAGAAGGTAGGGTTAGAAACGTATTGTAGGGTTAGATAATGAGTCAGTGCTCAGGCTGGGAGAGCAAGGTGAGTGATAAGGATGAGAGAGCAGAATGAGGAAGGAGTGAAGGTATAGGGAGCTGGCAGAGTTGGGGAAAAGATGTTGTGGAGAAAAGGAGGACAAAACAGAAGGAAGAGTTGGGTGAAGTTGGGGGTATGAAGTACAGAGAGGGTGGGTGGGTGGGTTTTAAACACTAACCCAGCCCCCAAAAGTAGAATAAAACAACCTATAACATATAAAGAATAGTTTAAAGTTAGCTTTAATAACTTATGCCATAAAAAGTGACACTTCCCTTAAAAGTGATCAAAAGTCACATGGAAGTTATTAAAAACACTCCTTGGCCTCAAAAGTTTTTCAGAAAAAGTTTTTTTTTCCAAATAAAGTCAAGTGGAATTTTTGTTTTTCCTGGAAGGGAACTAATCTGCCCAAGTAATGCAATGCCATTCATTAGACAATTGTAGATTCTTGAAAGCTCACAGAGGAATGATCTCTGTGGTGGCAAGAAAGCTCTGAAGGGTTTGGTGCCCAAATCTGACTTCTAGACAACTTATTTTAAGCTAACAGTTTGGGTGCACAGAAGATGACCTGAAAGCTTTGTTAGCTGGCTGACTATTATATCCTTAAGCCATATAGCTTAGGCTACTGCTGCAGTGACCCACATGAAGACCATCCTCAATAACCCTTTGCTGGAATGGACTGATGCCACAGTCGGATAAGAAATAGGAGTCTTTTACAGGTATTTGCAATAGTATCTAGTAGTACAGAAATTATCAGGATTCCTGGGAGCAGGGTATAGGGTTCTGGCTCCAAAAAATATACTGCTGAATGCATTCTTCCAGTAATCCGTAGATTCCAATCTGAAGAAACTATTCTATTGAAGGTATATCCAATTGCAGCATCCTCAGTTAGGAGGCAGTCTCCTCACAGTCTGGTTCATATTTAAGAAGGGAAACCATCTGGTCCATACAGTCCATGTCATCTGCCTCCAAGGCACATGAGTCTGATTCTTCAAGGAGGCATGTTCATTGTTATTTAAAGTAGGAACCTTCTACACCACTGGCTGCTCTGACATTGGCTGTAGGTTCTTGAGAAAAAGTATAAAATCCCTAGCCAACATACCAATAAAAATACTGTTCATGTGTAATCTTATTTTCTTAACACCTTTATTAAATTATCATTTAAGACACAGGTAAACATACATTTCTACAAAACCAACCATATTAATATATTCCCAGTTACAAAAAACATATGTGATGTATAATGTTTGCAATTGTTGTCAATTCAACATTACATAAAATGATCAATTCCTGCCTTCCCTTAAACCTCACTTCTCCTCCAAAACATTACTCTGCACGTATTTTTCCACAATTTCCATTTTTTTCTATGTAATTTGCTCCTATACTTTTCTAGAGATCCCACTTCAAGTTGTTTTATCTTTGTTAAAATATTCAGTTCTTCAAATGCAGTTGGATTAGACTAATTCTGGTGACTGCGAAAAAATACATTATTAGAAAATGGAAATTAAACTTAAAGCTTTACTACAAGTAGGCAATTCAGATCCTGTATTTCCTAGCTCAAAAAAAAAAAAAAAAAAATATATATATATATATATATATATATATATATTTATATATATATATATATATATATGTTTGTCTTTTCGGCTTTTCCAGATTAGGGGGTCGCCACAGCAGAACTCCAGTCCGCTAATGATTGTCAGTAGATTTTTATGGTGCCGAGTTGCCAGCCCGACGCCCAACCTTCAGCAAAGGCACGCCCATTCATGCATGTCTTTCGGAGGCCACTCGACCGCGGGGAGGACATGCAGACTCCACACAAAAGGCACTCCAGCCGAGAATCGAACAGGAGAACCTCTTGCTGTGAGGCAACAATGCGACCACTGTACTACCGTGGCTTATATGATATATATATATATATATATATATATATATATATATATATCCTTAGTTACACCCATTTGCTCACCTAGTAATTCTGACAGAATATTCTGTAGGGAATTTTTGAAGTCTGCCAACTCATTAAACACCTACGAACCTATTACACACACAAAACATATGTTCCCAGTTACCTTTGTCTTCCCAAATCACACATCCAACATTTGCTATCTACCTGAGGAAAAATTCTTTGGAGACTGCTTGGGGTATAAAAATACCAATGCAAACACTTCCAAACAAAAATCCAAAATCTTCTAGACTCTGTTGCATATTTGGGAGCCCTACATATTTCCCCCCATTGCTTCCTTGACAACTACTTATCTAATCTCTTTCCAATCCTTTCCAACCTCCTTTGATTCATATTTGCAGTCCAAATGTATTCATGGCCCTTCCCATTCTATTATCTTTAACTCTCTAGTTATTTGCTCCCAGTACCTTGGTTTCTTTGCCAGTTTTCTCCAGTAAATTCCAGCCCCCTCTTGCCTATTTTCTGTACTCCTACTTGCAGTCATGCCTATTGGCTAAATCCCCTTTCTCTATTCTCGTGTTGGCTTAGTTCCTAGAATATTTTTTGATACTTTATGAATATAATATTCTGTACGGCTGTTTTTCTCCTTAAGGATCTGTATCCCAAGTCTCCCCCTCTCCTTATTTCTTGAAGTTCCCCTCTACTTCATCAAAATCTCTTTCCACTTTGAATTCCAGCTGTCTGCTTACATTATGCATATGAGCCATAACTGTGTATCTTTAAAATATGCCTTCAAGTGAGGTAATCCTAAATCACATTGTTCTGTTGTAAAGATCAACATATCCCACTTAACTCTAGCCCTTTTCCCCTCCCAAATAAAATCCTTCAACTCTACCATCCACAACTTCTCCTCTGGTTGAAAAAATATGCCTGAACTGTTTATAAAACTAAAAAGACTATAAACAGTTTTACTGCTTGTATCTTCCTATCCATATCAAAAACATGAGTTTACGGTTTATTGTTTTTTGTATTATCTATTGTTTAGCCTTTTCCCACATATCCTTAGTTGCCATAACAGAATCCTTTTTAATCCATACACCTAAATACTTAATTTTATAGTGTCCCCATAAACATGGGTAATACTGAACCAACTCATGTGTGGGTAAATAGTTAAAAGCTCTAGATTTTGTTTTATCTTCATTAATTTTATATCCTGAAAAGACTTGAAACTGTCTGAAAATGTTTCACAACACTGAAATGTCCTGTTCTGGTTACACCAAGTATAAAATGATAACATCTGTAAATAAAGCCAATGTTTCTTGATTACCATACCAATTATATCCTTGAATTTCTGAGTCCCTTATTTTTTTTCCAGTGGCACTAAATATAATACAAATAAAGGGTAAAGAGGACACCCCTGCCAGTTTCTTCATTTTAGGCATAACTTATCGCAGATGAACTACATCACTTTCAATTTTGCCTCCGATCCCTCATATATCTTGCTAATTAACTCTGTTTGTATTAGGGAGTGCAAATGCTTCTATTGCCTTACACACAAAATAGCAGCTTACTCTGTCAAATGCTTTCTCTGCATCAAGACCCACCAACAGCAGCAGTATCTTCATATAGCCTGCCTCCTTTTGGATTACCACTGTTGTCAAATATTTCCTCCCTTCCACAAAACCACACTGAGCCACACCTATCCATTTTGGCAACACCTCTGCCATTATTTTAGCCATTATGAAAATAAATAATTTATAACCATGATTTAAAATTGAAATGGGCCTGTACGAAGCTGGTCTGATGAGTCTTCACAGTCTTAAGGTATTACAGCCACCAAAGCCTTCTTCCAGGATGTTGGTGCTTCTCCTCCATTTAAAATACTGTTAAACAAAATTTTCCATATCTTTATTACTTTATCCCTCCTAACTTCCAAACTTCCACATGTATACCATCTATTTCTGGAGTCTTTCTGCAGACTGATTATATGTCACCATTTTCATCTCATCTCCTCCTGTCTTAACTGTTAATAGTTGTGGCTCATCAACCTCAAACATCAGCCTTTCAAAGTCTTCCATAAATATTTCCATTTGTGCTCTTCCTTGATTTCCACATTTCTCTGCTTTATACAATACTCTATAACATTTCCGAAATATCTTTAATACCACTACAAGATCTGTGGTTATTTTTTCTTATTATAGGTTCCCTAAGTTTGCCAACACTTTCTACTTTCTGATGTCTGATGCCTAAGTAGTTGGTCTAAAAGTTTTTGTGTTTTGGAGTCATCATCAAAAAACAGTTGTTAACAGCAATATTTCTGAACTCATGCATATTATCCATACACACTCATTTTCTCTTTCGTACTCTGCAGTTATTCCTCTTGTTCTCTGAGATTTTTCTTATTCTGCAATACTTTAACCTTTGTCAGCCACTCTAAAATAATTTGATACTTATTGACCATCTCTCTCTAATTTCTGTCATATTTTTAAATTTCATTTTCGTTTTATCCCATAATGTCTGAATAAATCTCCATCTTCCCTAATAACACTTAAATAATTTCCACTACTCATTTCTTAAATTCTTCTCCTTAACAAATAAGTAGGGAATTGCCAGTGTCTCATTTTTTTTCTTCATTACGCTGCATTTTTATCTTGGTTGTTATTGCCATATGAATTGAAATAGTTATTGGCTATGTGCCAAAGTATTCAATTAAATCCACGTTTCTTTGAAATATAATTAGCCTCATCTAGCCCAGTTAAATTTTCTCTGAATTCATGTATTCCATACCAAATATTTCCATATTTCTTTAAGAAATCTACCCTCTTTTGTTATATTTTCATTTTTAGGTTTCCCAGATACATCCTTACTGCTGCAAATCATGTTCCAGCCCCTAACTGTGAAGAAATATTCATTGCTGAAAGCTGGTTATTTCTCCCAAAAATTTCTTAAGTTCATTAATAGCAGTTATTAGTGGAATAAATTAGGGTTACTGGCTTCCATTGTGGCTGAAATTGGACCAATGCCATACCCCTTGCACCTCTCATAACAGTACCCATCTCCCTCCCTCTCCCTACCCACTATCTGCCCATTTCATGACACCATTGTCATGTCTTGTGAGGAGGAACACTTTCTTTTTTCATTAGTGATGCTTTTGTTTCTGCCAATTTATTATGCTTTTCTATTAAAAAGCATGGTAAATCTGCCAATTTAACAAACTCTGATAGTCTTTCTTTTTCTGAAACAGAATACCAGAGTTTGTACAGTGTTTTCTGGACTACTAGACAATTGATTTGATTTCCAGGTACTCCACAAAAAAATGGGCAGGCGGCAATGCTAATATAAAGACATGTCAGTAGCCCATTACTATCACAAATCTACCACCATTATCTTTTTTACCTCTCTTCTATCACTATTGGAGCTTATCTACCAATTGGTATAAGTACTCCCCTTTTCCTTTGTCTGATACTCTTCTGAATACCCATCCTAAAATTCTTTCTTTATTAAATTCATATGTTCAATTCTTTCCACATGTTTCTCCTGTAGTACTACTATATGCATTCTGCATTTCTTAATATAATTTAATACTCTTACTTTTTTGTCTTTACCTTTGAGACCATTCATATTCCAAAATAATACAGATGTTATAACCATTATGATAAGTTATTATACCCACTGATTGTATAGGTCAGCTTTTTTAAATTTCTATTTCCAGCTTTTGTGTTACATGCACACACTAATGCTTGGTAGGTTAATCCTTCAAACAGCTGTTTCGTGTAATCTCCATTTGGACCTATGTACATCTTCATATAATGAAGTTTCACCCTTCTGATAGGAACAATTGTCCCAAATCAACAGCTGCACCCACAGGCATTACCTAACCTAAAATTTAGGTTATCCATATGAAGTGCATGTTACGGCCTGTACTCCTACTTACATTAATTGCTGTCTGTTCTTGTCTTATCTTTATTCCCCTCCCAGATGTGAAAAACAGCTTATACGCTTTCAGAAAGCATTAATTTTTCATCTTAAGAAAAGTGCACTTGCTACCTTTAAATAAAATTAAACTATATGCTGTTTTAGTAAATGCACTGAGGTTATTTAGGTATCAGGAAAATGCTCTCTCTTATTCATTTCCAGGACTGTGGTGGTGGTGGTGCTGTAGCGTTGTTGTCTCACAGTAAGACATTGTCCTGTTTGATTCTCAGCTACAGCGTCTTCTGTGTGGAGACATGCGTGAATGGGCGTACCTTCATTGAAGGTTGTGCGTCAGGGCTGGCAACTCGGCACATAAAAATCTACTGCCAATTATTAGCGGACCGGAGTTCCGCTGTGGTGACCTCTAACCGGGAAAAGCCGAAAGTCACAACAACAGCTCTCTCTTATTAATTTCCAATAATTTCAAATTTTACTTTTTACTAAGCTGTTTTGTCATTGTACCTTTCAATTTTGTGCTTCTCTAAATGACCAAAGCTCTTGAGATTTCTTGCCTGGACCTGTAGTCAGCTTGTCTCCATGGCAACATAACAGAATGTAGAGCTGCTCCCAGCTGCAGACTTCAACTATGAATATCTATTTGCTAAAGGAAAACTTTTCATTACATTCACAACGTTATCGTATTTTTATAACACACATGCTTAAAAAAGAAACTATTAGACTAAGCCAAGCACAGACAATCACCTATGAAATATATACATATATTATGTTCACTAGTAACCATTTGAAATATCAGGACCTTATGGAGCAAGTCCTGAAATACAGAGACTGAATGGTTGAAAGGTTGGACTTACATATACTGAGATAATTTCTCAGAATGCTTCCTTTTCTCTAAGGTATGTCGATATCTGAGTTGGTCTATATAAATTCAGGGGGTGTTAGGGCTTTTCCCTGCGAAAAGAAGTTTAAAGGAGAAGAGCAATTTTTGAAATGTGCTCTTCTCTTGTGTTTTCGAATTTTTTTTTTTTTGGCTTTGCTGGCATGTGGCATTTTGAATGCAGACATTTCAATAGGAAACCCACTGCACTTTTACAACACATCTCCCATCCCAACAGCTCAAGATTACAGCATATTAACTTGAACACTCTTTTTCTTTTTATTTTGTAAAGCCTTCATTTCTCAAAACCAAAAAAGAAAAAGTATTTCCAGGACTGCGGTGGTGATGCTGCTGTAGCGTTATCGCCTCACAGTAAGACATTGTCCTGTTTAATTCTCAGCTACAGCATCTTCTGTGTGGAGACATGCGTGAATGGGCGTACCTTCGTTGAAGGTTGTGCGTCAGGGCTGGCAACTTGGCACATAAAAATCTACTGCCAATTATTAGCGGACCGGAGTTCCGCTGTGGCGACCCCTAACCGGGAAAAGCCGAAAGACACAACAACAGCTCTCTCTTATTCATTTCCAATCATTTCAAATTTTACTTTTTACTAAGCTGTTTGTCATTGTACCTTTCAATTTTGTGCTTCTCTAAATGACCAAAGCTCTTGAGATTTCTTGCCTGGACCTGAAGTCAGCTTGTCTCCATGGAAACATAACAGAATGTAGAGCTGCTCCCAGCTGCAGACTTCAACTTTGAATATCTATTTGCTAAAGGAAAACTTTTCATTATATTCACAATGTTTTCGTATTTTTATAGCACACATGCTTAAAAAAGAAACTACTAGACTAAGCCAAGCACAGACATTCACCTATGAAATATATACATATATTATTGTTCACTAGTAACCATTTGAAATATCAGGACCTTATGGAGCAAGTCTTGAAATACAGAGACTGAATGGTTGAAAGGTTGGACTTGCATATACTGAGATAATTTCTCAGAATGCTTCCTTTTCTCTAAGGTATGTCAATATCTGAGTTGGTATATATAAATTCAGGGGGTGTTAGGGCTTTCCCTGCAAAAAGAAGTTTAAAGGAGTAGAGCAATTTTTGAAATGTGCTCTTCTCTTGTGTTTTCGAATATATTTTTTTTTGGCTTTGCTGGCACCTGACATTCTGAATGCAGACATTTCAATAGGAAACCCAGTGCACTTTTACAACACATCTCCCATCCCAACAGCTCAAGATTACAGCATATTAACTTGAACATGCTTTCCCCTTTTATTTTGTAAAGCCTTCATTTCTCAAAACCAAGAAAGAAAAAGTATTTGTTTACTTCAGTATCCTTATAATAAACAATCACTAAAAATACTTTACTATACAACTTGCAATTTATATCATGAAATGTTTATAGAAATAATGTTAACAAAAATAGTTTCTTACAGTTACTCTTCTCCCATTATTTTCCTTACAAATAATTATGTGAAGTGGTGTACATGCCTTTCAGTCGCTCAAAAAGTTTATCATCAACAAAAGTCCAAGCTTTCTTGGACACTTTCTTGTTATGCCCTATTTCACAAATGTAATTGATGCTTTATGGTCCCACATTTATTTACTAATTGCAGTGTTGCTGGTCTTCTTCCTGTACATCTCCATCTTCTAACCCCAGACTCTGGTTCAAGTCCAAGGTATACAGATTCTTCTAGTCAACTCCTGTGCTTTTTTCTGTATCTCAAGCATTCTCATTTCGAACACTGGATACGGTTTCACTGTCAAAGTTTCTCTATGAAATTTATTATCAGAAGAATGAGAAGCAGCGTCCCCATCTGTTTGATGGCTCACTTTTTTGTTGGACAAACTTTTGTATTTCCTTAGCCCATTCTGCATCAAAAAATGACCGAGCCTCGAGGAAAAATATAATCTTAAAACAGAGGATATAGCAGCTTGAATCTCACACCTGTCTCTCAACATTCCCTGAATACTGGAATAAATTTGCTTCTCTTCTGCATGGTGTACAGTGAGTAATTATTTTCTACAAACACTCTACCATCTCCAATTTTTAATACTTTGCCCTTCTGCCATACTTTTGTCAGGATAACTCTTTCTGCTGGTAGGATTGCATCCTTACTAATATAGGTCTAGGCTGCTTTCCCATGGCCAGGTTTGGAGCAAGCAAACAATGTGCTCTTTCAATTTACAAGTCCTGTTGTAGAATATCACTCTAGTTGCTTATTTGTGCTTTCATAAAATACACTTTATTCCTTCATTTCTCTAGTACAGCAAAAAATCTCAGGTTTTCTCTGCATGCTCTGTCCTCTAACTCTACCATTTTTCAAAACAGCTCTTCTTAAGCAGTTTCGTACTAAGCCACCCTTTTCGTCATTTTGACCTCTGACTTCTGCATTTTTACCAGTTTATCTGAACACCTGTTTAAAGCTTCTTCCATTTTTCCCCAGACTTTTATTTGAGTTGATATAGTTGTTGGCCAAATGAACATAAATCAGTGTT
This sequence comes from Protopterus annectens, assembly GCF_019279795.1. Lineage (NCBI taxonomy): Eukaryota > Metazoa > Chordata > Ceratodontiformes > Protopteridae > Protopterus > Protopterus annectens. Next base: position 237,359,160 of record NC_056751.1, read on the forward strand.
TTTATTGTTGTTTCGCATATAAATCAGTATGAGTATATGAAGTGACAAACAATATAATTCATGTTATATTTGAAAATGTTCAAATATTTTGTGAATAACTCTTTGGCCATCATCAAGGATTTAATTCACTGAGGCACAGAACGAACAAGTTCACGGCAATATTCAGTCAAGGAAGCATTACTCATCCAAGCTGAAATGAATTCTTCAATCAGTTGCTGCTTGTTTGTTATGGTCTTTCTCTTCATTTGTGACTTCAGAATAGCACACAAATTCTCTATTAGATTCATATCTGAGATGTTACCCAGCCATGCTAACACTTCATTACCATGGACCTCAAGGAAGCTGGTCACTTGTCGACCTTTGTGACATAGGACCCCATCATGCATAAAGATGAAGTCCCCTGTCCTGGTAAATTCGTTCTTCTTTGCCCAGTCACACAGCTGAGGGAACAGAAGTTGCTGTAGTATGGTTCTGTACCATTCCTGCTTCATGTTTCCCTGTACAATGTACAGCCAATCTGTTCTGAAGATGCTCGTAATGCTCCATACTATAACTTCAGTGGCGTGCTTGACGTGCTGAATGATACAATCACCCCATGTCTGCTCTCCAGATTGTCATCTAACATATTGTACTTGCTAACCCAAACTGTATTATGCTCTCTTCACTGAAAACCTGTTACCAATCTTCTTCTGACCGGTTTTGAAACTCACCCAGTGCAGTTTTTTTTGCCTTCATTTGGTTGGACAATTTCAGTTTCTTCGGAAGTCTGCAAGCTTGAAGTCCAGCATCCAAAAGTCTCAGTTGAACAGTTCTGGAACTCACTGTTGTTCCAGCATCCCCTGCAGCTGTCTACTGGATGCCTTGTGATTCTTACAGTATTCTCCATATAGATATGAATCATCCAGAGTAGTTGTGGACCTTCTGCGACCATATCTGCCAGAACGTCTGGGCGGCAACCCTTCACCAGTATTCAGTTTCTTCTGAATTCGCCTGACAGATAGCTGACTAACTCAGACCTTCTTGGCGATTTCTGATCCAGGAACACGTTCTTTGAGCAGAATCTCAACGTTTGCATGCTTTTGTGGTGTTAAGTCAGCCAATTTACCCATTTTTCAGACTATGGCCCGTGTTGTCATGACATCATTTCTCTAAGTAGGTAAGCAGCATATAGTAATTTCGTGCTAGACTGAAAAATCACTAATGAAACTAATACATTTCCATTATTTGTCAATATTTCTATTAATTTGGCTAACACTGTACTTCAATGTTTCATTTATTTTAATCAGCTCTGAGCACATTTGATTTATTTTTCCTTTACGTTACTGGAAACCATCTCTTGTACCAAACCTGGAGCTTGAATTGCTCTTTGTTGAAGAGCTGCACCAGTCAGAGTTTTTTCATCGCCTTTTCTAGTCGATTTTTTTGTTTTTTTTTAGACTCCAAGTTTCTTTTTTGCTAGCATCCAGGCAGTGTACTATCTAGCCAATAACTGAATTTTTACTAAAGCTGTTAGAATTACAAGCTCTTATTCTCAGTTATTTTTTCACACTGGAAGAGCTGAAGTTAAGTTGATGATCAGTGTGTATCCATCTTGGAACCGTTCATGTCTAATCTTGGTACGATAACACTATACACAAGAAAAAGCACACTCTAAAGCTAGTCACTCTGAAAGTGCCAGATATACACGACAAGATGACCCAGAATAAACTATGTACACAAAATGGCAGAACCAAATCATAGGCAGTGATCCTTCTACTCAGATATCTTGCCTAACAATTGTAATGTGTTCATCTTTAGTATTACTGCTGCAGGATATTCATAGCATCAGCTGGACAAGACCAAGCAGTGTAAAGTTCTATACTGAGATGTGCAGATGACTAAAATGCAGTGTCAAAATCCGTCCTCCTTCTGTACTCAGAATATGGCTTTCAATATTTACAAATGGAATGAACAAAGCCCATTTGGTATCTTACATACTTCAGGCAGACTCACTTGCAAAGAAGTCTGCAACAGTAGCTGCATACCTAGATCCCTGCACAATGACTTGACCATAGTTTTGATATATTTGTCAGAGTAGAAGGTGATGCAATTTGCAAGCCATTTGAGAAGTTGTTGATTACTTAAGGGGTAACCCTGTCTACCTGGTATAAAGAAAGCAAATAACTCGACTGATTGCTTGAAGTCCTTAGTACTGTTCTCAAACTATCACATTTATCCTACTCCTGCTGTGCCCATTTTTTAGGTTTTGGGTACATAAGTGGTAACTAAATTAACTATTTGAATTAAAGGTCAAAAACTAGTCCTTCCTTTAACACAAGATAATCTTCAAGGATACTTCAGGACCTGCAAATAAGATTTTTGCAGTGGTGACAGCTACTAGAAGAGTTTTTCAGGATAGACATTGTAGTTCTGTTATGCTGGCAGGTTCAAACAGCAGACCCAAGGTTACTTTTTTAATGAAGTTCAGGAATATAAAGCAGCTGGGAGACAAAAGATGGAAGGCAGTGTTTAGTAATTAACAGCAGGCAGTGTTTAGTAATTAACAGCTGCATTGTCGCCTCACAGTAAGACGTTGTCTGTTCGATTCTCAGCTAGAGCGTCTTCTGTGTGGAGACATGTGTGAATGGGCGTACCTTTGTTGAAGTTTGTGCGTCAGGGCCGGCAACTCGGCATGTAAAAATTGACTGCCAATCATTAGCGGACCGGAGTTCCGCTGTGGCGACCCCTAACCGGGAAAAGCCGAAAGACACAACATTAATCAAAATAACAGGCTCCACTGGGATGCAGGCAGAGATGGCAGAAAAAAAAGAGTAGACCAGCCCTTGCTTAAAGAGGTTGGAAAGGTAGTGCAGTGCTTTAAGGTGTGGGACATGAAAATGAGATATCACACTTTTGTACTAATATGAACACAATAATTTTTTATAAATTAGAGGAAAAGCCTTCTCAATAAATGGGCCAGCCTTCTGCAGCCATCAGAAATAAGAAATCAAAGTCTCTACAAGCTTCATGCAAAATTGAAAAAAAAAAAACATCTTTTTATTGAAGACAAATGTAAATGCTTCAGAGTCAATAGCTAACAAATTACAGTATGTCTACTCTACTCTCCTGCAGATAATCAAATTAAAAGGAAACACACAAATCCACAAAAGAAAAATGTAAATGTGTATATCCTATCCCCCTTATAATATTAACATGATGGGATTATGGGAATTAAGTGTCTTGTGTGACAAATGTACAAACATCTAATTCCGGATAGTTTAGTTCCCAAATAGTTGTAGAAAATACTTGGAATAGTCATTAGTAAATGTGCACCTGTGATACTTCTTCCACTGTGAACATGTCTGTGCAACATTGAACATGCATGTGATTTTTCTGGCAAGTGTTAAACGTCTGGCTCTTAAGTACATCCCCTTTTGTAAACAGTACTCAATAACTGCTGTTACAGTATATACTAAATCTCATATATTGCTCCTGCAGTCCACCAGAGGTACAGCTTTGCTGTTAAGTTGATAAAATTTAAGCTTGGATCATGGCTGAACAGGGTCTGACTACCTTCCTCAGTCAACAAATATATGTAAGTAAGCAATTACTTAAAAAAGGTTGTTGCTTCTGTTTTAATTTCTGTGGAATTTTCTATGGGATCCAAGATACTGGTTGGTTGTAATAATCTGCTCTGTGATTGGGACAGTAGCATTTTAAATAGACTTGCAAAGAAGGCGTATACCTCTGTCACACTTGGCATACGGGCAAACAGCTATAAAACCCATATGATGCACTATCAATCAGACATTCTAAGTCGCATTGAAAAACTCACCCATGCTATTTCAGATGTCTCTCATAAGAAAAAAATAAAATAGGTCAAAAGATAAGAAAGCAAAGCATTCCTATAATGTAAATGACAGCTTCAGGACTGTTGTTTCAGAGCTGTTACTTAAATAAAACCTCTGTATGCATTCTGGGATGCAAGAATGACAAACCTTATAATAATGTTGTAAAATGATGTAGCGGGGGGGGGGGGGCTCAAATTAGTTTCTATCTAGCTTCAAGTGTTTTGCATTTATGTGTGTGTTTACTATTTAAAACTTGCTACTGTTTTAGAAAGCCGTTACCATCACAGTACATAGTATGTATGTATTGCAGGATTTCAACTAATCTTGAGATAGTACCCACAAAACTGCATTGTGAAACAGTGCTTTTATTGGTTAACCGCATCCTACAGGAAAGGACTGCTTACTAAAACACTTGTAAGAAACTGAGAATTTCTTTCGTGAAATTAAATTCTATTTGCATTGCAAGGCTGGTAGTGATAAATCAGTGTTACAGTACTGCAATAGATCATTTAGTTGTTGTAAATTCTCTTCAAGAGGAATCTTGATGAGTGGATGGGAGATCGTACGTTTACCCCGGGTATCACTTCTGTGTCACTGTTAGACAGAGGCACAGTATACTAACCTCGAAAAAGGGCATAGCAAAATTAATTTAAAATGGGTGGCGAAAGCCAAAAACACTCTGGCTAGGCTTATAAATGCCCTCGGGCAGATAGCCTAGTATGAACCTATGAATCTATGTAATCATCAAGGTTGCTTTCATGTAACTACATTGTCATTCTTGTTTTTAATTTTATTCATATGGATTTGTTTTCAAGGTTTCATGTACATAATCAATAAATGTCCATTGCTTATGCCCTTTTAGTCAGTACAGTAATTTGATAACTTTAATTTTGAAATGTTAGTTTTTGTAAAATAAAACATTTTGAACACCTAACCATAGTGTGTTTTCTAGCAGAAAAAAATGTGATCTGTGTCAAGACTGTCCTCACAGTCAGTCTACAACTGACAATGATTGCTGTGTTCATTACAGTGTCTGAATGTGTGGAGTATAACTGGAAACTCTAGTAAGAACTTTTGAGTTTGAAAGTAGCACCATGCTGGCAAGATCACACTATTAAGAACTTGAATTCAGACACGGTACTTTCGGTTGTGAATAATTCTCCTAATTTTATTAGTTTGCATAAGTAGTATGTTAGGGAACAATTTGGAACTAGGAAGTATTAGAAATGATAATTATGATACATGAGGTCACAAACTCAGCTCTCAGATTTTGTCAGCACTCTAAGGGGAAATTCTAATTAAAAGAGACAAAGCACTGTCCTCCCCACCCAAAGTCTTACACGGTCTAACTTGAACAGTGGGAACAATGTGTGTGACACACAACGCTACCAGAATCTGAATAAAGCATTCAAAAAGCTGTTTACATCCACCGCATCCTCCAACCATTACTGACGGTTTCTCTTATATGGAAACTGAGCAATGTACTTAAGAAAAGGTGCGACAGTTCTGGAATGGGTGAAATACCATCTAGCAGAAGGGTAGGGAAAGTTATAGAAAAGTATAGTGAGAGGGTCAACTGAAAAAGAGTTGGAAGCAACACTTAAGTAGTCTTCTTCACTGGCCTTCCTTTATTCACTTGATTACGCATTTTAAAACATCTAATGAAACACTAGCCGTCAACAGGAGCACTTGACATACTGCTTATGTGTCTGAATGCCTTGCTGCATTTGTTTAAAATCTACTGTTCTGTGATGGTTTTTCCAATGTCACAGGATCATACCAGAATTGGTGGTTGTTCTCATCTATTTTCATAACCCAGAGCTCAGACTTTAGGAGTCTCAGTATTACATTAGGCTCTTTTTGTGCCAGTGGGCCAATCTTCTTAAAGAAGCCTAATAATCAAATAAATTCTATGTGAACATACTCCACATAACGTGTTAGAATGAGGATACAAGTATCACTCTTCTTGCATGAGGGGCAGTTTAAGACTGCCTACCCATATACATTCTACACTCTGCCTTGGTTTTCTCTATCCAGATGGTATAATGTACACTGCTGCTGCCATGTGCTACTGTAATGAAAATATCATCATCTGCACTCATCTTACTTACCCAAGTAGCTGACCTTTTTAGAGTACAGTGCTTAAGTAATGCAGTCAGTAAGGAAAAGCAGTTCTTTTCTCCAATGTATGGTGATCTTGTAGTTAGTGTATTTAAGTGCAGGTGACAGCCTGCTTTCATCCAAAACAGACCAGTGTCATATTTCATCCAAGGCATTTCTGTACCATATCACAGGTATTGCATTTGCAAGAGTCAGAAAGCACCTGTGAAGTATTCTCTGCGTAGCAGATATTTTGGATTTCTTTTGATTTTTTCTACTGCTATTAACTTCCTTCCAAGTTTGTGTACTAACTTCTCATCTTTTCCTTCTCCCCTTGATTTGCAGATCCCTTATTTCTTGCATTCCTTTTTAGTTTCTCATACATTGTTCTTCACCTGCCCCTGATTTTTTGTGCATTTTTTTCTCATTGAGTTTCTTTCACATTTTTCTTTTTCCCTTTTGTTTTGGCCTCTTCTCTCCACTTCTTTTGTGCTGTATATTTCTTAGTACAATGTAACTCTTAATATTATTTGGGTATGCTGTACTGTTCTGTCACATCTGTCCACTGTTTTAAATCTCTCCCTCTCTATCAAACTCTTTTCCTATTTTATCCCATGCTCTGTCCAGATTTCTTCCCTTCTCTTTCATATCTTTCTACCCCAACAAGAGAGTATTCATGCTTTCTCCCCAGTTCATGTTCCCAACCTTCTCATCACTCATTCTCTTTTGCTCGTTACATCCCTTGCTATTCTCATTTATGTTTTTTTGGCTTCCACTGACCCTCTCTCCTTGTACTTGTTTGCTCAAAGCTGCAGTGAGACAGGCCTTCTGCCATTGCTCGGCTGTGAGATTGGAAAAAAATAAGTGCTTATTTTCAACTGTTTTCTGCACTTCTGTTTTACTAAAAACATTTGCTGCATATCTGTTTAAACTGTGCAACTGCTTTTAATTTTAGAATTAGTGAATTCAATCCTTACCTCTGTTCTGATTACATCCCACCCACCTGCTCAGCTGCTGTTGTGGTATTAAAGCTTGGTGGTTTGAGTTGCCTGTCTCTAGTATAAATTTGACTTTGGACACTCCCCCCAGTCCCATTACATCAGCTCATTTTACTCAGTACATTGAGATAAATTGTGAAAGCCGATCCCTTTAGCTTTTCAACCTTGAATTATCTTCTGTCTCCTCACTTTCTACAAAAAAAACTGTGCATTTTCCTGCTTCATTTTGCTGCTTGTGCTCAGGAGTTCAACTGCATTTACTTTGACACATTTATTACTGCTTGTCTGTAGCCTTATTAAATTGATGACAGTATTCTACTGAATTGCTGCTTTATTTGAGCTGTCTTTTACTGCTGTGATTGTGAGCTAGTGTTTTAAAGCAATTTACTGATTAACTATATTTCAGTGTTATCTACTGCAATTCATTACTGTTTAACTGTATTTTTCCATACTGTGAGTTCTGGTCTTTTGACTGTAAGTGGTTAATCTGTGCTTCTTTAAGTTATTTTTTACTGTGTTCTTAACCTTAAATTGAGTAGCATAGTCTAGATACAGGTTTGCTGCATCCAGAGCTTCAGCTGCACTTTTTAACCCTTTTTGAGGTATTCCAGCTACAAAATTTCCCTTAGTAGCACATGTGTGATCACCTAGTAGTAGTAGTCTTAGACTTTTCACCCTTTACCCTTTTAGCTCTTGCTGGCCTCTCTGCTTGGACAGATAGTTTCCTACATTTTCTCCTGTCACTCTGGTTGATATGGGCACCCTGAGACAGTGTAGCAACTGCCTCATGTACACCAGACAACCATCTACTACTACCAACTAGGAACACAATTTGTGACAAATGCAATTACATCAAGCACCTAGTGTCATTGCTCTCTGCCCCACAAGCCAGTATATCTGGCACTAAGAAGGTTGTCAACATGAACATCACACTTCAAACAAAAATGTAAATTAAAGGTCATACTGCTAAACGCTAAAAGTCTAAACATGAAACGGCACTCACTGCAAGCATTCTTAACCCTGGAAGATGCTGATATTTCTGCAGTCCAGTCACAGAAACCTGGTTCAAAGCTGTGGAGAGCACCCCAGCCATGGCAGGTTACTCATCCTATCATACATTCAGACCCCAAACTGTGGATAGCAAAGCAAAATGATGTGGAGTTGCAATATATATAAAAGACATACATACCTCCATGCTGGACAAACAGTATGACACACAGGAAACACTCCAGGTGCAGTTAACAACAGACACGACCCCTATTCAAATCATAGCTAGCTATAGAGGCTTCCAACTTTGACTCAAGATGCCCCCCCACCTATCTGGACCTCTCTGAATCTATCAAGATTCAACCTTTTACCCAGATAATGAACGACTAACTATCCAACCACAGACTGGAAGAAATACTCATGCCAAAACACAAATGCCCCCGGATTCCTTGATTTCGTCAATGAAAATGCCTTGGACCAGTTGGTTGACACCCCCACAAGAGTTGAAAATATCTTGGAATTAACCAACATGAGTAACCACTCCAGCATTTCCACAGTGTCATCATCCCTGGTAAGATCCAACCACAAAACAGTCACTTTCAAAGTCACCGTCTCCCCAACCCCCCTCCCCCCAGCTAAGGTGAAAAAACAAAACTCTCCAAAGCTGATTACAACCTCCTGAGGGAAGGTATAAACAGCTTCACAGACCCCCCCCCCCCCCAATAGGAACTGGCACATATGTCCAAACTTACATCAAAGTACTATACGAGGATTTATATAGCTGCATGGAATCAGGAATACCCGGACAGGATGAAATCATCCTCCTCAAGGAAGAGTAAACCTGTCTGGCGGACAACTGCAATAAATAAACTCTATAATAAAAGGAAAAAAATTGCTGTCCAGGTCCAAGAAAGAGCAGGTGCCTAATTGGAAGCAATCTCTCCTTAGCCTGAACAAGCAAATAACAACACTAGAGAAATCCTCAAAAGCAAACTTATGAGTCCAAACTGGCCATATCTACTAAAGACAATCATAAGACCTTCTTCACATATGTACACAATCTCAAGGGAAGCAACCAGATCTGCTCAAAACTGGTGGTCAACAACACTACATACACAAACGCTGTAGATATAGCCAACCTGCTGGCAGACAGGTTCAGTGAAAACTTTACCCCTCTGTCCCCCCATCAGTAAAACAGGACATCCCCAGTACCTGACCCCTCCCCTCATCTCTCGGGAGCAAGTTATCACTCCCCTGTCAAAGGCAAAATACATCCTCCGTGGGACTAAATAACATTGAAGGCTGCATCCTACATGAACTCAGGCAAGAACTTGCAGCACCATTAGGCACCCTATTCACAAAAGCCAGAGAACTGGTTTCATCCCAGCCGAGTGAAGGACAGCCACTATCATCCGTTCGCATAAAGGTGGTGTCCACTGATCCAGGAAATTATAGACCCATCAGTCTAAGTAGCCTGATCTACAAGGCCATGGAATGCATTATAATGGACCTCATTAACAATGATATTGGCAACCTCAAACACTTGATCTCACACAGTTTGGTTTCATCAAGGGGAGGTCATGCCTGTTAAATTTGGTCGACTTTTTAGTCACCAAAGTCATGGATGAGGGGAAGACGGCGCACACCGCCTACACTGACCTGGCCAAAGTTTCTGATACGATTCCCCACTCAGGTATAACAGATAAACTCTCTTAACTAAGCATCAATCCATATGTTACCAGATGTGTAGCAAACCAGAACTTCCTCTATATACTCAAGTATGAAGTCATCTGTATAGAGTAAAACCTGAGATTCCTTCATTTTCACAACTTACATTTTCTTCAGTTCTTATCAATGCTAATGATAGAGCTCCTATCTCCAGTATGAGCAGCAATGGAGACAGTGGACCCCCTGTCTAGCTCTCATATCTATCTTTGTTACCCCCTGATACTTCAGAATTCACCATCACTTTTAGTGCTGCATTCCTATACAGTGATTAACTGTTCTGTGAACTTCTTCCTCACTCCCCACTCCCCTCCACCTGTAATACCTTCCAGAGAATTTTCTATCTTACTGAATCAAAGTTTTTCTATAGATCACATTGTGCCACTCTTCTCCCTTTTTGTCTCTCCTTCTCTTTCACAAGTGAATTCCATCAGTATTCCCAACTATCATCTGTTTTCCTTCTTTTGATGAACATTATATCTTTGCAAGAATGTTTGTATCTGCAATTATGACTGAATTTGGTCTATAGCTCCCTAGGTCTATCTGGTCTCCCCAGTCTTTAGGTAATAAAACTACTCTGTCTCTTCTCATGTCAGATGCCTTTCCTGTAGTTATTGCTTTGTATTGTTCCATTGTCTACAAGAGCTCTTTTCTCACTTGTAGCATTCTTCAGAGTAATTATCTTCCCACTCCCTATTTCTTATTGCTCATCTTCTTAAATGTCTTCCTCATTTCCTCTACTGTTGTGATCTCCTCCAGTCCTTCTATTTGTTCCATAGTTAATCTATGCCTTGTCTTTACCTTCCCCTCTTCATGAACTTACAGAACAGTAACTACTGTTGTGCAGTGTATGGCAAAATTCAACCATTCTGCCCATAATGTTTTGTTTTGATCCTGCATCTTTGCCCTTTTCCTTTTACTTATTTCACTAAAAACTACAAGAAACTTAGCCAAGCAAGAGTTTTCACTGTGTGATACCTTAAACCTTGTAACAGAGGCCCATGGGATATATGCAAATGTCTCCTTAAGGTTATCAAGTGTTTCAGCTATATGGCTTCGGAATGTCCATGACCTTTTCCATTTTACGTTTTTATGGATTCATTCAGGCCAATAAAGCCAAACTCCACTAGCTGTGGAGATGCACGTTTCAGACTTCTTAATGATCTCATCAGCACAGTATAACTGAGCTGTTTGCCTATACTCTAGAAACACTGAGTCTTTATACCCAGGTGATGTACATAACCATTAAGGTGTCTGCAAAATATCCCAAAAACTAAATCAAAGAGTAAAAAGGTCACACTGGCAAATCAATATTACAAAACTTCCTCAATTCCTGTCTTCCCTTAAACCTCACTCTCCCTCCTCAACATTATTCTACATACTTTATTCCCACAAATCCTTTAATCACTGTGTTTAACAAAAACAAAAGACATACTACTTAAGTGATTGCTCAAAAGATTTTTAAAGGTGTCACAATGAATGACTGAATCAATCAATATACAAATTAAATATAGCTCAGCATATGTTAAATGCACACTATGCAGCCTCTGCCCAGGAAACTGAAACAGAAGAATACTTCAGCCAATTAAATAAAAAAAGAGATGACCTGCTCCAATCCAAACAACCAGCTTAAAAGTATAAAAGACTGCAGCTATTACTGCCTTTATTACCAAGCTGTCTACTGTCATCTTGTGGCCGCAGACTATAGAGTAAAATAGAACACATGTCTCTATGTAGTCTGAGCCAAATTAAGACACTCCAGCAAGCTGAAAACACAACTGACTACTAAAAAAACACAAAGGGATAAAAGGAAATATCACCAAGATATGATATATTAAACAAACAGAAACATGAATTTGGTGAAAACTTTTGGAGCTGTAAAAAAAAAAAAAAAAAAAAAAAAAGCCAAAAAATAGTGCACAGGAATTAAAAAAATCATAATGAATGCCCAAGATTCCACATGGTGAAGTTTTTATATGTAAGATATCTGATTTGAGTGGCAAAAAAGCATTTAAAGATCAAAATCTTTCATTTTTATTGGTAAAAATTTCTACTAAGCATCATCAATTCTTTACAGGAAAAAAAGAAAGTATTAAGAGCCACTTCTAAATTGAGGAGCTTTTTTCAGAGGTTGTAAGTCTACAATCTGAGCAATCAGTAGGTTAATATACAGAAACAAACCTGAAATTGCCTTCTGATCAAATTCTATGGGATATTTTCTTGAAGTTATCTGAAAAACTTGTCTGTCTGGGTTAACAGGTTACAACACTGTTGAAGTGCATGACCCCTCTAAAATAATCCCCTTCTACTCGTGGAGGTTGCCTTTGATAGTTATTCCTTATGTCAAATACATTAATGATTTATTTGAGGACTTCTCAGTCGTCTTTTCCTATGCATTAATTGTTGAACGGGCTGCAGTTTCTTAAATATAAATCCTGCTCTGAAGCAGTAGGACTCTTTACTGAGTAACTGGGGGGTAGGGTTATAAGGCAGCAACTTCCTCTTCTGTCTTATCAAGTAGATCCTCAGCAGGGTGAACAAACTGGGCATTCTAAGTTACGGGGGCACCTAAAAATCTCATTCCTAGCCACATCAAGGATAGACTGGGTTTTGATCTACGTATGAAGTCTTGCTTACACAGCAATAGGTACAAGCATCACAGCTGCAACTATTCAATAATCAGCCATTGAGTTATGCAGGTTCTTTCTCAGTTAAAGATGCACATTTAATGTTTATCCTTTGCGTCTGAATCATGGAGGTGCTACACTGAAATGTCAAACTATCCAAATCAAGTCTGTTATTCTAACAATAAACCATTAGCCAGCTATTTTAAGCTTTTCTCTCTGAGGATGAAAGAAGTACACATTTTTCTTTCACATCTATCTAATGACCTGTAATTCATTGCCACGTGGAAGCATATGGATGGCTGAAGGTATATTTGCATCAAAAGGCAGACAAATTAAGAGCCTAATCTGTTAAATGTCTGCACTGATCCTGTATCTTTGTGGGTACCTCATACAATCTCAGATGTTTTAGGAGCTGGAGCTTGAGAATTTGGTGCTTTCCCAAAATACTTAACCAAAAGCAAACCATTCAAGCAGTCTTAGACCCAAGCCAGAAGTGCTTGTGTTTTCAATGATTTGCAGTTCAGCTCATTAAGGGAAGTGTCCTTAGATCTCCAGCCAAGTATACACGTCCATATATATGCATTTCACTAAGTGAACAGCTCTACCAAAAGAAATTATTTCAGATGGGACCGGACATTACATGCAACAAAGCCTAAACAGCATTCCATTTGCCTCAAGTAAAAATCTTCATTTCAAAGATATCAGAGGAAAAGAAAAAAACTCTCCTTTTTCTTAAAGTATGAGGGGAAGCACAAAGTACTTGGAAATCCTGTTGGGCAAGGATGTTGACATAATTGTGAACTTAGACCCTTACCAAAACGGGAAGGGCATTGTTTTGGACCTTGAACAGAATCATTTCTAAAATGCAATAAAATGTTTTTTGTACTTTCAGTGTAATGAAACTGATGATGACCCAAAACACTGCAGATAAGTCAAAGTCAAGGTTAGTGCTACTACAAGGAACTTGTGGGTAGGGCCATCAACAACCGGCATTCCGGGCAAGGGAATGCAAGAAGCTTAACACTGCAAGAAAACTTCTGTCACTGCCAACACCTTGCTGGAGACATCTGTAAACAAAGAAGTCAAAATAGAAGCATCTTATAATGAATGTGCTGCCCATAAATAAGCAGCAGGAATCAATGGTGTGACTACCAGATACTGATATGCAAACATGTATCCATCAAGTCTATTGGTACATCCAAAATTTCTGCAGAACCGTGACAGCAAGGCTTGAAGAGTGATCATTTAAAACTTCACATAACTAATGCAAAGACTTAAAACGGATCAAATCTAGAAATGGCTGGAACACCACCCAGTACTTTTGGAAAACAAATGGACAGAAGTAGAAACTAGTCAGTTCCATGGTGCACAGTTTTAGGTGTGATTACATCCCCAAATGAGCTGGGTTTGACTAGCTGCCTGGTCACTGCAGATGCCTGCAGGAGAGGAATTGAGTTAATAGCAGAAAACATCTCAACCATAAGGTGCTGGCAGAGTCCTACTGCATAAGCCACACCTAGTGGAAAGTCTAGAAATGCTACTCCTGCACTAGAGTCCTAGAGGGCAGCCACACCCCCAGGATGCACAGCACTCTAGCTGGGGATCACAGGTGTTAGAAGTATACACATAGGTAGGTACTAGGCTATCGGCCCTGGGGCCTATACAAGCCCAGCCAAAAAGGTACCCTGGCTTTTGCCACCCAAGAAAATTATTTTCCTGTGCCACTGTCGAGCAGAGCCACAGAGGTGATCCCCGGGGTGAATTTCCTATTTCCCATCCAATCATCAAGATTTTTTTTGAAGAGTGCTAATGAGGAGCTTTGTTTGATATAGAGAAGTAGTTTATTCCAGTGTATGGGAAGTCTCTGGGACAGGAATCTACCCCTCCAGCATGTTCTGTTTATTGTGGTGACAAGGTTTAGGTCCCTAGAGCGTGTAGCTCGGAGGGATTGGGATTTCTTTAAGTGGGGCATGTCCAACAGCTCTGGGTTTGACATAGCTTTGTACACCAACATTAAGCTCGTACAGCAGACACTACACAGTGATTTTTAGCCAGCAGTGTGTGTTGGGGTGGGGGTGGGGGTGTTGTCATTAGCACTAAAAAATATTTAGCATTCACTGGATTATTGCCAAAGTTGCTGGGTCTACCATTCCTCTTATGCCGTCAAAGGATGTCAAGAGTCAAAGGGGAAACAAAGTCCCAACAAATGGGACCTGGATGGGAGGAAAAAGGGACAAAAAATATATATATTACCCCCTTTGCAGGACTGACTAATGCTATGTTAACATTTTCTCTGGTAATGAACTGCTTTTTGGAGGATAATGAGTTGAGAAAAACACAAGCAACTCCAAGATGTCTATTTCTAAGCTACTCGGAACCCACCAAACATTGATGATGTCTTTCTAGGCTGAGTGAGTCAGCAGAATTGACTAATGAAATCTCGAATGGATGGGACTGCTGGTGGGTCTCCAAGGACACATTTAGAAGAACCGGTGGGAAGATGCAATGTTTGGAAGGTCACCTTTCTCATTTGGTAGCCTTCTTTCCCCTAAAAGAGCATTCAAAAGCACTCAAACACACTGGTCACCAGGAAAGTCCAAAAATCCATGAACTACTTGGTAGTTTGTGGATTTTTGGCCTTTCCTAGTGACCACTGTGCCTGACTGCATACTTTTTCTCAGTTATTTGTGCTTTGTACACTCAGTTACTTTCCACCTTCTTGTTTCTTAGCATTCAAAAGCAGCAGTATGTACATTTTACAGCAGCATGTATATTTTACAAGTGTTTCATAATATAAATCTCTACCTTCGTTAACAGTTCCTCAGTGACCTCCGGGGGAGGGGGGAAGTCATCAGAAAGAATCCTGATGTGTCTAGTGTAGCCTACTATAACTCATCATGGGGTTAAAAAAGCCTGAGCTAAAGTGCTCCGGGAAGGCAGACACCAATAGCCACAATGCACATAAAAAGCAGGCAACACAATTACACCATTAAACACAATATGAAGAACTTTGTCTACTGCTTCCTGCTTATGACATACAGTTTTCCATGGTTTGCTCAATCGCATAAAAGAGAACATGAGACACATGAGGTGGGAAATTAAAGGGCTGAGGTATAGGAAGACAGAGTATTAAAAAAATATATATCCTTCCACCAAACTCTTCCAAATCCTTGAACTCCATGTAGCCAAATGTTCAGTCTTCTACAACTCCACATTCTGCAGACAAAATTACCTACAAAAATTAAAGTTTGCTTTGATATTCTTCAATGAAAGGGAAGAACAATTTGAGGAAGGGGTGTAACAGAAGGTGCTGGGCTTTTTAGGGGCAAAGGCAAACAGTCTTTGGCTGCTTTAGAGCTGAAAGTATGGTAACTCTAATAAGCTCCAGAGGAGGAGTGACACAAAGCTGCTGAAAAGAAGTGCTAAGACACTAGTGAGGTTAGAAATGAGGGAACGATTACCACTTTTATATGTATTTCATGAGCCTGGGAGCTTTACCAAAGCAGGGTATCCTCAGAATAATGAGTAGAGCAGAACCCATTATCTCTGGTAGTCTTACATACAAGGTTTTCCATCCCATCAAAACTGTTGATGGCCAAGGAATCAGAAAAAACTCTTGAGAAGTGACCTCTACCTACCTCACATAGCCTTGAGGGACCCAGTCCTATGTGACCTCGTGCATATCTGCATAATTAACAACATCCTCAGAACCCCTCTAGATATCTTAACTTTTAGTGAAACATAAATAGGACCTGCTCCTGAGGTACATACATATGACAGAGAATCCCTCACTTACGGGGTACACCTTCTTTGGATGTAAAGTATGGCTCCCAGACCCTCTTTAAAACCAACTTGGATGAACGGAAAGGCAGATTGTAAATACACCCCAAGTCTGGCCCCCTTAAACCCTAACTGAATGGGGACAAAACTAGGTGTATATTAGTCACACCAATGGGTGCTAATGATTTTTGGTATTGTGGCAAGGCTGCCAATGGTTCTCTGGAGCAACAGTCTGCGTTCAGGGCAGAATTTCCATTACAAAGTGAAACTGTATCACACGGCACATAATGGGATCAAAGCTGCTTCTGGACATGACCAATCACGTGAAACGACCATAAGACTGGATCTGTTCGATATGTAAATTTATATAAGTGACACAACAGAAGGCATGCCGATGAAGGCTTAATGTACTGAATGCTCAGAGCTTGTAGCCATACAGTGCCTAAACGCCACTTACGAAATTGTCGGTGCTCTTCGAGGAAACATTCGCTGTGGAGTGTATATGTAAGCTAAAGGGAAGTGGCTCTGCACCAGTACTATCCAAACTTCAGGAATCACCAGCTCATTCAGGAGTACATTTGCCGTTATGGATGATTCAGGCAAATGCCTGCACAGTGCTCTGATCTTTTAAGTAACTAGGCAAAACCACATTTATAAACGGCACATGCAGCTGGAGTAAGCTTCTTACCTACACAAAGAACAGGTAGCCATTCCACTTCTAGTATGTTAGAAATAATTAATTTAGAAAACATTTAAAAGGTGCTATGATAATATTTTAAAATGCCATATTTCCATAGTTAAAAGCCTTGTATGATTTCAGTAAGGAGAGAGCTAAAACATACACAAACTGCTCATCAATTACTGGACTTAGACATAGCAATTTCAAACAGTTTGGCTGTATTCTCTCATCAATATTGCCTCAGTGGTCGAACTACTAATTCAGCCAAAATTTATGTCAATTACTGTTGCTTAAATACTCTTCCTAAAGGTGTGCTTATTGTAGATGTAGTGGGTTTGATCGCCACTCCCATCTTTCCTTTCCTGTTTATTACTACTCTTCATACTGCATTGTATTTATGTATCTCTGTTTTGTCATTTCAGTGATATTTTATATAAAATCCTTCAGTGATTCCTGGTGTTTGTACTCTGCCACTGTAGTATGGCTGAAAAGGTTCCAAGAACCAGCCCATCTATGTGGTTATCAAAAGAATAAATAAATAAAATATAGGTAGACTCCTCAGTTTCTTTCTATCAAACTCAAATATCCATAGCCTTCACACCTATAATGCAAATCCTTAACTAAGACATAATTTCCACTATACTATTACTTAGTTCATTTTATGCATGCACTAGGTTAAATGCTACATTTCAGTTTTTAAAACTGACATTTCCTCTCTTTCTTAAACTGAATCATGTGAAGACTCAGAGAAACACAATTCACCATGCTCCGTACCTCAAAGTATGCCAAAGCTGAAAACGACCCCATGCTGCATACATATAAATAATATATTCTTACAAGGACCACATTTGTTGATCTTCTACTCACCAGAACTGTAACAGTGCCACAACAGTCTTTTAATGCACTTAAAGTTATTTAAGTTGTTTGGGTGGATGCTACAAGTTGGCTTTACTGCTCACTTATTCAAATGATGTCAAACTGCATTTCACATTTGATGACCATATGCCTACATCTGCAAAAAGAATCTCAGACCCATTAACACATGGACATACCTACCTTACATATATAAATGTGCATTAAACATTATACTGGACTCAGCAGCAAAAAAAAACATTTATGGTTGGTCATATGCAGTTTTGTTTATGCAGTATTCCTATTACAAATGTTACAAAACTTCTCACCATGATCCCTTCTCTTACAAACTTCTTTTAATATTGTGGTCTTATCTTCCTGGGCCCTACTCTTTAAATGGCTTCTGCCCAGTAACACCTAACTAAGTTAAACTTGTTTTTTTGTTGTTGTTAAGGATGACTTCATTGACTGATGCATGAGAGGAAAGAACTGTTAAAAATACTTTGGATTTAAAGGGTGTTACAGACTCAGTAAAACCCCATGTGCACAAACTGTTGCACTGTGTTTATTTCACAGGGAAGTCAACACTGTATAAAATGTTCCAAAAGTGTTAACTCCCCTTTAACCACTGCATTTATCTGTCAACAATGGAATTTACAAGTTCCATGGGGAAGGTAGGTTAAAAAAAATAAAACTGAGCAAAAGAGGCATATGGGCAAGTGTTTTATAAATACATAAACAAGCACACACACACAAAAATAAGAAAGTCACCATGCCTTTGTGGTGAAATATACATCTTCAATTTAGTCGCAGACCAAATTCTACAGTGCAGTGCACATTGTGAAGAATCTGGGCTACTTGCGCTCACATTTGCAACAAAAACAGGAAAATAAAAAATAAAGCTGTATGTGTGGGGGGAGGGGGGGTGAAGTGAGCAGTAAACCTTGAAGCACCCCAGTTATCTTCTTGCTTCAGCATGCCCTCTGGTTAAGCAGACGCCTACACCATCTCCAAATCTTCATATACAGCATTACTGTTTCTGAGCAGCTGAGGAAAACATATTAAACTAGATAATCGCATCATCTTAACTTAATGCAACTAACCAAAAGCTTAAAATGACTAGATTTCTTAACAGCATTCAAAGCATTTCAGAAACGGGTCCAAATAATGTCAGAAGGCTTAGGCAAAACGGTTTACCAAACAGGGCAATAAAACAATAGAATTATTACTAAAGCAAGTGACCTAGCTTTTAAATCACAGGAAGAGAATACGGAGAGCCCTACCCAGCATAAAACAGTTGCTTTTACCATTTTCAGTAAAACTAAATTGTTGTAATGGGAAATAACTTGCATCAGGAAAGCACAGACAGCCCCAACATTTGAAACCTTAATTGACCTAAAACAACAGCATAAGGATCACTGTTGCTTTCCAGCCCTCCTGTACTGCACTCCCATGGTCTGAATAAGAAGCAATCTTATTTGACATACTGTTGTGCTGCTCTGCTCTGTTGGCGAGTTCCAGCAACCAAAAAACGTTTTCCTGAAGGGTCAGTACCAGCTTCTGTTTTCAGCTCTCGTCTGAAGAAATTTTAACTTGTTTTTTTTCACCAGACTTGCTCACTCTTTCACTCTGAAAGAAAAGAAAAAAAAAGTGTCACCTTTTCCAGATATTTACAGCAAACAAAATAAGAAGTTATGTACTCACCATAACTTTCCATGTTTGTTGTCCATCTTGCCTTCATTCTATGCTAGTTGGGTTCGGAACCAAGCATCGGATCCGACTTGGCCTAATTCAAAAGCTCGCGAGCTTCCACTGGCTCGAGGCTATGCCCTAGCCCATGATGCTCTGGGAAGATTACCCAGATCTTGTTTGCAAAAGAAAGCATAAATATCACATGACAATAACAACCTGTCTAAATAAGACCCAGAAGGGAAACAGAGACTTCATAATCGAATTACAGATGTAATAATCCGCCTGATCCTCCAGAAGCGGAGGAGGGGGAAGGAGGGTGGGACGCAAGAATGAAGATGAGATGGACAACAAACATGGAATGTTATGGTGAGTACATAACTTCTTAATGTTGTGTTGTCCTATCTCGCCTTCATTCTATGCTGGTTGGGACAGCGTCCCTAGCACCTTCTTTCTTGGGTGGCTCAAGGGAATAAACTCTTCAGAACAGTGGACCCAAAGGAAGCCCTGTTCTGGGAGGCCATGTCCACTTTGTAATGAGTGATAAAAGGTATGAGGCGTTACCCATGTGGCTGCTGCACAAATCAAATCCAAAAGGAGTCTGGCCTGGAAGGCAAAGGAAGTAGCAATAGCTCTTCTGGAATGGCCTTTCACTTTGCCTGGTAACCGTCTCTTTTGGGAGCTGTATGTGAACGAAATACAATCTGTGAGCCATTTTGAGAGTGTTACTTTAGAGACTAGCAATCCTTTCTTTTTTTCTCAAAAGGACACAAATAATTGGCCTGATTTTCTGAAATCTTTAGTTCTATGCATGCAGAAGTGCAACTGCCTATGTACATCCAACTGGTGTAATCTATATTCTGCCCTGTTGCCATAGTTCGAGAAGAACACTGGCAGTTTGACAGATTGGTTTAGATTGGTCTCTGAGCACACTTTTGGAAGAAAGGAAGGATTAGTACGCAAGGAGACTCTGTCTTTGTGAAAGATTATGTAGGGAGGACGTACAGATAGAACTTGGAGTTCAGACACCCATCTAGCAGAGGTAATGGCCACCAACAAAAGTGTCTTCCATGACAAAAACTTTGTCACATGATGATGCAGGTTCAAAAGGGGACAAAATTAAGGAGGACAGAACAAAGTTTAGATCTGATGGTGCTGGAGGTTCTCTGACTGGAGGTCTCAACAAGAAAGGCCTTACAGAGTTTGTGGGACATTATTTTTAGGCCCATTTCCCCAACATGAAAGTTAGAAATAGCACCTAGCTGGACTCTAATTGTAGCTGCTGCCGCTCCCTTGTTAAAAAGTTTAGCGAGAAATTCTAGCACTGCTGTAATGGGGGCCGTAAAGGGATCTATATTGTATCTGCAGGCCCAGTGTGAAAATCTCTTCCATTTGTTAGAGTAAAGTTTCCTGGTAGATGGTTTATGAAAAGAAATCAATATATGTCTGACTGCCAAGGAGATGTCATGGAGCCTGGCTATTTGTGGAAATGGAACAGCCATGCTGTCAAGCTTAGGGTCTGGATCGATGTATGGAACTTTGAAAAATTTCCAGCCATCAGCAATAACAGCCTGATCACCTGTTTTCTTGCTAACTGGTAAGACTTTTTTCTTTGTCACATTTTTTAGTGTGGATGCTATTAGTTTGCATATTATTAGACATTTTGGATGATATTAGACAGTATGGATATTTTCAGACATAATTCAAGCAAATGTAAACCAAGCTTTAGTAAATTGCAATGTTGGTATACACAGCATATTAGTAAATGTAAAACATTAGGGCAGGCTGATAGTAAGGCATCATGCAAATGTATTACAATATTTGACTGGTATCTCAAAGAAAACCATGTGGAGTATGACAAATGTTTATTGTGTGATTCAGATATTGAACAGTTATGTCCTGTCACCACATGTAAAAGGTTTATTTTAGAGTTACAACAGGAGTCAAATCAGTTACTGACAGGACCTCTAGTACATTCTGTCACAAAAGAATGTAATAAACTTCTAAGAGACAAACACAATGAGTTCAGGAAGTTTAGACAAGTTATACAAACATTTTTCCAAAAGTGCATAGGAGTTTTAAATTCAGCAGAACAAGTTCATGTGACATATCAGACAGACCATGAGGAGACTCAAACAGCAGTTGCAAGATGAAGAAAATAGATTAGCTGAACTGACAGAGACCGACTCCCTACATACATTGGGAAAGAGCAGGAAACTACAGCTGATCTTTACAAAAGAGATATATTTTATAATAGGTTTGTGTTTTGAAAATGGTTAAGAATACATGGTAGGATGGTAAAATACAAATCATTCTCAAATGTTTAAAACTTCCATTCAATTAAAGCAAGATATTTATCAGTACTGCAGTAAAGTAGAACATATGACTGCCATTCTCATAGCATAGTCAAAAGGTAAACAAAACAGTTCTAGTGTATACAAATTAAATAAAAATAGTTAATTAGAGTAAAGATTTAAAGTCACAATACTGACATGTTTGTATAAAGATTTAAAGTGACAAGACTGACATGCATGTATTTTCTTTTTATACAATGCATACGAATAACAGGCAGGCAACAGCAAATATAAATAATGCAAATATAAACAAGTCTTAGTTAAGATAATATCTATTTATTTTTTACATTTCCTTTATAACTGCATAGTAACACCACACCAAACAGTTAAAGTTCTGAATTTTAAAAAGAAATAAAATCATGGATGGAATTAGTCAGTCTTTGTAAAATGAATGACAGAGCAGTTAAATAAATAAATAAAAAATACTGAAATCAAAAGTTAAAAAATATGTAAGCTAATTGTAAAATAATGTTTAGTTTGTATAGTTATGCAAATCACAAATATAATACTAAGTGTTTTCTAACTGCATTTTACTAAGAGATGATTAAAGGAAAAATGCTAAAAGGATTAACTGAAATGTGAGCTCAGACCTTCCTAGACTGGATGAATAGTTACAGGAAATGTTGAACAGATAAGATAAGAAACAAGACTGATTGCCAGACATGTGGCTTGAGTTTTTCTAAAAAAACTTATTGTTATTAAAACATAATTGTTAAAATGTTCACATGCAACACTATTTGGTAATTATAATAAAACATCACAATTGTGCATATATGTCACTGATAAAAGTCAGGGTTGGGAGGGTGGCCTAATGGTTAAGGTGTTTGCCTTACAAACACAAGGTGCAGGGTTTGAGTCTCACAAGGGATAATTGGGCTAGGCTTAAAATGGCTCGCAAGAGCAGTTAGCTTAGTACTAACCTATGAACCTATGAATTACATCAAGTATAGCCAAAGATGGGTCATAGTATACATACAGTTCAAATAAAGTATACAGGAGGGTACAAATGACTACTATTAGAAGTAGTCAGCAAAGGCAACAGGAAAGAAAACAGCCAAAAAATTATCAAATCAGACAAAGGTCTATAGTTTAATAACCTAATAAAGCAAATGTATAACCAAAGTGTTGGGCTGACATACATTATAAAGCAAATAAACAATAGTGCAATACTACAGGAGGAGGGGTACTTTCTCAGTTTTACACTGACTGTGTGAGCAGTACGTATTGCAAAAGGGTATAAAATAAAGCTACATGAAGAAATATCTATTAGTGCATTAGAAATATTGGTAAACAGATTAAACCTGACAGGATAAGATATTTTACAAGTTGCTAATAGCTATCATTCTAGTTATTATTGTACTTGGTATTAAACTGTATTTACAACCTATTAAACTGTAAAGCTATACAAGAGATGACTTAAAATTGCTTTATTAAAGCTACACAATAGAGAGTAAAGATATGTAAAAATTGAGCAAGAATGGTCACTATTTTTTAATATGTTTTTGGCAAGACAATGTTGGTATGCAAAAAGCATAGCTGCCTCTGGTGGCAATTTCACTAGATACTTCTAAAGAAGCATAAGAATTTTCCAAGATTTTGCTTGATGTTAATGTTACTAAATTTGTAGATTGGACTATGTACAAATACAAAATAATTCAGTACAAATGAAATTAATGCCTAGTAACAAATATGTGTGAAAAAACTTGTTTTAAAAAAAATTGGGTCCAGGATAGCTGCTAGATTGAAATGCATGAATAGCAAACAGTTTGTGTACATACATACTGTACAGGATACACTATATCAAGTTCAAAAGTAATTTGTCAAGTTGTAATATCACTGGTTTATTGGTTTTTGGACCATCATTGTATCAGTACTAGTACTGGTTACCCCAGACAGAGGAAAATTATATTAAAATATTGTATTCATACAGCTAATAGACTAATATGTACATAGCATTCTTTAGTATATGCATCATGTTTTCTTTTTTTTTAAATCCTCAAGTATTAAATATACTGAAATAATTGCATTCAAATATTTATTATCTAAGCCCAGTTCAGTACTTTATGTTCACTTCACTGTCAACCAAGATGTTAATGGGCAGTTCAGAGACATGACCACAATGTTATGGTTAAAATAACATTGAAACTGTTTATTTGCAGCAGTGTATAAATGCTTGGAGTAGCACATAGTTTTTGCCTCTTATAGATATTAGTCTATCTCTAATCTTTTGATACAAAATAATAATAATAAAGGCATAAATTAAATTCTGTGATTACAAAAGAATAAATTAATCAAGTTAAAAAATAAAACTAAAGCAGACAGCTCATAACTGATGAAATGTTTTCATAAAATGGTTTGCAAAAGAAAACATTAAATAAATTCAGTTTTAGTAGTAATAATTGATATAATTGTATTAACTGTACAATTGCATTTTGACTTGTATCAAAAGAAGACTAAAGATTTTGTTTCTTAATGTGTTTTCATTAAAAAAATAAAAAGAGGGACTTGTAAGATTATGCTCAACAATATATTAAGGTTGAATGTAACTTTGCTACAAATATGCAACATAAATAAGGAATAAAATAAAGTTTGCTTAAATGCAAAAATAGAGTTTAGTAATATGTGATTAGCATCCATACTAAATGACTGTGGCTTAAAAAAATAAGGAACTTGCTTATGAGTGTATTACACACACATCAAGAACGCTGACTTCTTACAGACATGACAAGAATGAAATTTGCTTTCTTTAAAGAACTGACAGCAGGACATGTTTTTCTAAGAAAGTTTAAGAATATGCTTTTCTAATCCACAAGGCGTTTCCTTGAAGACAGTTTACTTATCAGCATTTGCACAAGAACAGATGTGTCAGCATTTGCGTCATCAAAGCAGTATCTTTCCAAAACCAAGAGGGTGTGTGTTTAACTAAAAATATATATAAAGTCTGTATTAAATCCAGTTATGTTAGGGGTATGGTAGGGACACATTTGTCCTGAGGTAAATGTTATATCTCTCACATCTTGTTTGTATCTTTCAGCTTTTCCCGGTTAGGGGTTGCCACAGCAGAACTCCGGTCCGCTAATGATTGGCAGTTGATTTTTACGTACCGACTTGCCAGGCCTGATGCACAACCTTCAACGAACATACGCCCATTCACGCATGTCTCCACGCAGAAGACGCTCTAGCTGAGAATCGAACCGGACAGCATCTTACTGTGAGGTGACAATGCTACCGCAGCACCACCACCGTGGTCTGTTATATCTCTCACATCATCTGTACTATATGAGAAGTAAAGTAGAACATTTTCTGAAGCTGTAACAGAAGTATGTGTGGTTTATTAGAAAAGTTATTGGTTACTGCTCTTAAAGACAGGTGCTGCAAAGTATATTCTCTCATCAGTGTATATTCTGCAAGTTCCTGTATGCAACAGACTGTGAATGCAACTATAACCAAACTTTGATTTCAGCAGAATCCAGCCAGCAAGACTGAGTGTCTTAAGAAGACTTCAAATCCATCACAGTAAGCATCAGAGTAACAGCACAGTGCTTTTGGCACAATTAAAATTAAGTTTTCAGCTATCACAATGGATTTCCCCGGGATGTGCACTACAGTCAGAAAATATTGAGAAGAGACAGCCCATTGCCATACCCATTGTGCATCCCGACATAGGGGGTAAGATTTGGTTCCTCCTTGTTTATGTACCACACCACTGACATGTCTGTCTGAATTGCAATGGTTCCTATCGGCAGAGAGTCCTGGAATGCTTGCAATGCATAGAGCACTGCTCTCATCTCTAGGACATTGATATGCAAGTGGTTCTCATGCTCCTGCCAGATGCCTTGGACGGTCTTTCCCAGATAATGCCACCCCCCCTATCTGAGAAGCGTCCATGGTCAGTGTGGCTGTTGGTTATGGAAAAACTAACGGATGTCCTGTGGTCAACTGAGTTGTTTGAAGCCACCGCCGTAGGTCCTTTTTGCATGAGTCTGTGATAATGACCTTGTGTGATAGTGGTAGATCTTGCATTGACCATTGGGAGAAAAGTAGCCATTGAAGGACTCTCATGTGTAAACATGCTAGAGGTACTAAAATGATAGCAGCTGCCATGGCGCCCAGAACCTATAAGACAGTCTTTGCTTGAACTTTTCTTTTGGATATTAAGTTCTTGACTTTACAGTGTAGGGACTGAATCCTTTCAGGGGGTAAGTTTTGCCAACATTTCCTCCGAGTCTAATTCTGCACCTAAAAATATAAGATACTGTGAAGGCAACACAGCTGATTTTTTTTAATTTATTGTAATGCCTAGATTGGTATGGAGATGGATGGTTTCGTCCCTTGCTTGCACTAGTAGATGCCTGGTGGTGGCAGTTAGGAGACAGTCATCTAGGTATGGAAACGCACGGAATCCTGGGTGCCTCAAGTGAGCCATGACTGCTGCCATGCATTTGGTGAACACTCTGGGGGCTGTAGTGAAACCAAAGGGCAGAGTTCGAAACTGGTAATGACTGGCTCCCAGCTGAAAGCACAAGTGTCTCCTGGATCGTCTGCCCATTTTTATGTGGTAGTACACATCCTGAAGATCTATCGAGCACATCCAATTGTCTTTCCCCAGAAAGGGGAGGATTGACTGCAGTGTCACCATCCAGAACTTTGGTTTCTTGACGGACTTGTTTAATCTGCTGAGATCCGAAATGGGTCTCCAGTCTCCTGTCTTTTTTTAGAACTAAAAAGAACCTTGAGTAAGTTCTGTATCCCACTTGGTCTACGGTGACATTTTCGATGACCATTTTTTCTAGCAACTTCTGTAGCTCTAATGTTGCTTTGTCACTTTGACTGGGTGGAATATCTGGGACGGAATGTTTCTCCAAGGGGGAGTGGAAAAGGGGTATGTAATAACCTCTTGATATGAGCGTTTGTACCCATTTGTCTTGTGTGATGTCTAGCCAAGCATTTGGGTACAACGAGAAGTGTCCTCCGACTGCCTCCAGAGATAGACAGATAGGCCTCCACTCAGGAATGCTGAAAAGGCTTTCCAAGGAAAGAATCCCTGTCACCCTGGTTATGCGGACCCCCTTTGCCGCGAGGTCGGCGTTTTCCGTTGTTACCCCCCCCCCGACCTCTGGGGGAAGAGTCACCACATGCATCAGGAAATACTCTTTGGGATTTGTGGAACCACATTTTTCATCCTCACAGACCTTTGGAATAAGGTCTAGTCAGGGCGGAAAAACGGACTCCTATGGTAGAGTTTTTCCCTCCTGTTCACACCTAGGTCATGGTCTCTAACTTTGGGCCCGAACAATGATGAGCCATCAAAGGGGGCATTAGTGAAGGAAGACTTGAAGGGTTCAACAACGTTACATAGATGCATCCAGGAATGCCTCCTTAAGGAAATTCCTGTAGCTGCTGCCTTACTCGCTCCATCGGCTGCATATGAAGTCAGCTGCATAGAGGAGTTAACCACTGAGTTTAGGGTGGAGAGCAGAGAGGAAACTTTATCAGATACCCCAGCAGCTACAGTGCCCCTGAAGGGTATCTCCTAGCTCCTTCAGGAGATCCCTTTGAGATCTCATAAAATGGGTCAAGTAATTCAGAGATCAAAGCGTAAATGCCGCTGAAAAAAAGGTGCACTTTCCATATCTGTCCATCGTCCAAGAGTCTTTGTTCGGTGGATGAACAGATGAGGAAGTTTCTGACAATTCCTTCTTGGTAGCCGCTGCCACCACCATAGCATCTACTGAGACGCCTTTGGTTAAAAATTCTTTGTCTGAAGGTGCTGTTATGAATTTGTTAGGCTTCCTTAGAACAGGCTCCACTGAATCTGGAGAGCCCATGCCTTATGAGCAATCACATTCATTGATTGGTCAAAAGGTGGAGACACGCAAGAGGTGGTAGGGCCAGACCCAAAAGCTACCAGGTATACTGACTCATCCTCAGAACAATTGGTGGGCTTCCAGCCACCCCTTTGTTTCATAATCTTCAGGAATTCTGCAATGGAGACATCTTCAGAGGGGGGACCGTGGGGACCCATCCGAATCATCCCGGTCAGTGTCTGAGGTGACAGACTCATCCAGGGAGTCTATGTGCTTCCTCTTACACAATCTCTTCAGGGGGACTTTCTCAGAGGGGCACTCTGGGGAAGTTTCACCTGTCACCCCTGGGCTTTCGGATATTGGCAAAGGCTCTTGCTACCCCCGTAGTGCCTTTTTTAGGGAAGGCTCAAAAGACAAACCCACCTCCATAGGTATCACAAGGGATAAGAAACTAAGAGTAATGCTACTCAACGCCAGAAGTCTAAACCTCAAGATGCATGCATTCGAAACTCTCCTTAGCATGGAGAACATCAATATCTGTGCAGTAACAGAAACCTGGTTCAAGACTCCTGAGAGCACCCCAGCACTACCAGGTTATACCTCATACCATGCTTTTCGGCCCCAAAACTTGGACCAACCCACAAAAGGAGGGGGAGTATCAATATTCATCAAAGATACCCACACCTCCAGGTTGGTGGGACAGCACGAAGCATCAGAGACTATCCATGTGCAACTAACAGTGGGTAAAACTGCCTTCCAGTTTATAGCCTGCTACAGACCACCCTCCCTAACTCAGGAACCCCACTCGGCCTTCCTGAGAACACTGGAAAATATGAAGGTCTCTCCAAACACCATTATATTGGGCGACTTCAACTACCCAAACATAGACTGGGAGCATTACTCTAGCTCCAACACCCTAGCCCAAAGGTTCCTAGAATTTATAAACTCAAATGCTATGGAACAACTTGTTACCACTCCCACAAGAGGGGGAAACATACTGGACCTGATCATCACCAACATGGGGACTCTATGCTCCAGACCAGAAGTGTATCCCTCACTGGTAAGATCAGACCATAAACTAATCTCACTGGATATTCACATCCCGACACCACCCCTGCCCAGAAAACCACAGTGAAAAACTTCTCTAAAGCAAATTTCACACTCCTCAAAACCGAGGTGGAATCCTTCAAAGCCCCGGCCTGTGGAAAATATGGCCCAGACCGCAGAATCCTTTATAAACGCATTCTATGAACACCTTCAGGAATGCATGGATCATGCAATCCCAAATAAAACCAAGACCCAATCCTCCAAAGGCAGACGTCCTGTCTGGTGGACCTCAGCCATAAACAAACTATACAATAGAAGGAGGAAGCTACTAAATGATAGAGCAAAATTCCAAAAAGGGAAGGCATCTCTGATCAGTATTAGCAAAAAACTACGGGCACTCATAAAATCGTCTAAGGCCAGCTTCGAGAGAAAAATTGCACAGGACACTAAGGATAATCACAAGGCTTTCTTTAGTTATGTTAGGAACCTGGGTGGTAATTCCCAGATATGCTCAGAATTAGTCCAAAATGACAAAAAATACACCGAACCCACAGACATTTCCAACATCCTAGCTGACAGGTTCAGCGCAACCCCCCCCCATCAAAAGGGCAAATATCTATCCCAGCAGAGTGCTGCCCACCTGACATCTCAGATGCTCAGGTAAGAGCCGCCCTCTCCAAAGCAAAAAAACACAGCATCAATGGGACCAGACGGTGTCCCGGGCTGCGTCCTACATGAACTCCAAGAAGAGCTAAACCCAAACATAAAACTACTGTTCAATCTCAGCCTTACTACAGGATATGCACCCAAAGAGTGGCGTACAGCAACTGTGGTCCCTCTCCACAAAGGTGGTGCCTCAACGGATCCTGGAAACTATCACCCCATAAGCCTGACTAGCTTGGTCTGCAAAGCTATGGAAAGGATCATCATGGACCTCATAAATAAAGATATTGGGGACCTACAGACACTGGATCCTACCCAGTTCGGCTTTGTTAAGGGCAGATCCTGCCTCTTAAACCTGGTTGATTTCTTTGAAACAGTCACCAAGGCCATTGACGAGGAGAAGGTGGTCCACCCAGCCTACCTGGACCTCGCAAAAGCCTTCGGTACAATACCCCACTCGGGCATTATAGATAAGCTCACCAGCTTAAATATAAACCCCTATGTCACTAGATGGGTTGCAAACTGGCTCAAGGACAGAACCCACATGATCAATTGATGGAGCCATGTCAGACTCCAAACCA
This sequence comes from Protopterus annectens, assembly GCF_019279795.1. Lineage (NCBI taxonomy): Eukaryota > Metazoa > Chordata > Ceratodontiformes > Protopteridae > Protopterus > Protopterus annectens. Next base: position 237,388,879 of record NC_056751.1, read on the forward strand.
GTTACAAGTGGCGTCCCACAAGGCTCAGTCCTGGGACCTCTCTTGTTCGGTATATATTTCTCGGAGGTACAGGCCAACATGGAAGGACTGTGGCTGACCAAGTTCGCAGATGACTGCAAACTGGGTGCCATAATCGACTCTCCAGCCGACACAAGCATCCTCCAAAAGGGCCTCATAAAAACAGACAACTGGTGCCAGAGCCATCGCCTCAAGCTAAACGCCAAAAAGTGTATAGTCATCCCCTTTGGCAAAAACAAAGTGCCCACAAATTACCATATAGGTGGTAATCCATTAAGTACAGAAGAAGTAATTAGGGACCTGGGGACCCAAGTTGATAGCAATCTCTCATTTGACAACCACGTGGCCAAAGTGGTTAGAAAAACATTTTATATAGCCCACCTAATCATGAAGGGATTCGCATCTAGATCAGGGGAGGTCATCGTGCCTCTTTACTCATCCCTCATCAGGCCCATAATTGAGTACAATGCCCCTTTTGGGATGTACCTTACCAGACACCTGCAGCAACTGGAAAGACCCCAAAAGTACCTCACCAAGAGGATCAAAGGGCTCAAACAGATGCCATATGCTGCCCGGTTAAAGAAACTCCAGCTCTACTCAGTGGCATACCGCCTGTTCAGAGGTGATCTGTGCCTGACGTATAAAGCCATGTCCAATGGCCATTAATGGACATGCTGCACCTCAGAAAATCCAAATCCCATCGAGCTACACGCTCGAGAGACTTGAACCTCAGCACCGAAATAAATAGGACATGCTAGAAGGACAGATTCATAACCCAGAGGCTCCCTTCACTCTGGAATAAAATCCCAGTCCAGGTTAGGCAGAGTCCCTCATTGACTCTCCAAGTGGAATCTTGATGAGTGGATGGGAGATCGTAGGTTTACCCCGGGTATCACTTCTGTGTCACTGTTAGACAGAGGCACAGTATACTAACCTCAAAAAAGGGCATAGCAAAATTAATTTAAAATGGGTGGCGAAAGCCAAACACATTCTGGCTAGGCTTATAAATGCCCTAGGGCAGATAGCCTAGTATGAACCTATGAACCTATGGTCTCACCCGCAGGGGCTTCCTGGGGTTCAGGGTCTCTGGGCTTGGGAGGGAGCGATGGTGCTGAGACCAACAAAGGCACTTTTGGGGGAAGAGTACTCAAACCCAAGAGTGGAGCCATCGGAGGTGACAGCACTCCCTCCATCAGCTCAAAAGCACCCTCACCCCACTCCGAGGAGGTCCCCGGCTCCAAAGAGCCAAAAGACCGACCCTGAAGCAAAGTGGTTGGCAACATAGCCAATGTAGGAGCGGAGATCATCTACGCCGAAGCCGTGAGAGGTAAAACCGGCTTGGACAGCTGTCCGATCCGACTCCCATCCCCGGACCCAATGAGAGAGGGTCAGCTCCTAGGACTCCCCAGATCCCAACGGAACCAAGGTAGTCAGAGCAGATGTCGGAACAGACGATCCTGTTGGAGATCTCGTTTCCAATGTTTCCATTACTATTGTGCCTGAGCCCTCTGGCTCTGAAGCCACCGACCGGGTCAGAGGAGGAATCAAAGAAGGAGATGGTGCCTTAGTTGGCTCCGGTTCCTTATAGGTTGTAGTAGACAGGATTTTTGCCAGCACTGGTGTATGAAGTAGTCTCCTCACCATCCACTCCACATTATCATCAGACAGGATCCTGGAGGAACGGGAGGACAACGAAGGTGATCTCTTTCTCGGAGTGGAGTCGGAGTATTTGATTCCAAAACTGGGGACCAACTCATGACTTGAAACTCTATCGGTTCCGTAACTATAGATGGAACCGAAGAGGTAGTCTTTTCGAAGCCAAGAGCCCTTGGTTCCGAGATCGGTGATTTTGCTGCAATTTTTTTTAATGGGTTCTGAAGCCCGATCCAAGGCTAGAGTTTTTTTTCCCCCGACTTCTCCAATTTATATAGATATAAACTACAGCTTCAACTAAGAAGCTACCGACAAACTTATAGCAGTAAAGTAGAAAAACACACCGCACTAACCAGACTACGGAAAAAAACTTATTCTTTTTTTTAACTGAAACAGCGCACAACCAATACACAGGAAGAAAAATGACAAACAAACGGATCTTCCTCATGACAAGAAAGGGAACAAAGGGCAATGTAGGGAAGTGGGCCTCAAATGGTCTGCTAGGAGCCCTCTAACTTAAACAAGCTTTTTAAGGGGGAGGGAAAGATCTCTAATTGAAACGAGCTTGTGGCGGGGGATAGGGAACACGACAATACAAACAGAAGACCTGATATGAAAAAGACGATGGCCAGCAGCACAAAGGTATAGAGAAAACACATACCAAAGTCCGTAAGACACCGGTTAATGCCTAAACAAAGTTAAAAGTTTAACATTAACCACAAAAAATACAAACATATGAAAACTTAGCCAAGAGCCAGACAGAAGTCACCCGATCTGCTTGAGTGGCAAACGGGATCTGGGTAATCTTCCCAGAGCATCATGGGATAGGGCATAGCCTCAAGCCAGTGGACTCTCTCGAGCTTTTGAATTAGGCCAAGTCAGAACCGATGCTTGGTTTTGAACCCAACCAGCATAGAATGAAAGCGAGATAAGACAACACAACATTTAAAATTACTTTATAACATCAAAGCTTACCTCTCGAAAAAAAGTTTTTGAAAGTGTGCCAAGGACACTCACTAAACAACACTGCCATATCATTTTGCCTCTCCAGGGTATTATTAATCAATAAACTTTCTAAAGTGCACCAGCAGCCCCCTCCCCAGAAGTATTGCAATCCATCATGCTTAACAGGATTTAGCAAGACATGATATGCACATACACTTGGGCCAGTTAGTCTCTCTAAAGTCCTTCTATTAAGGACCTCCTACCATAAACATTTAGCAGTGATCTACCTTACTTTCCTCCACAGTTCTGCCTCACAACCCAGTTACTGCAGCACTTTTCAGACTTCTGTCATTGTATTTATTGCTAAATAGGAGCTAGCTGCCCTTTTCACTTACTGGAGTAGACACTGCAGATAGCTGGGTAAGCAGAGTTGTGTTAGGAATTTGTTATAATCAAAGACATGTATGTACAATCACTGTTGCAAGATTCCTGTCTGATGGAGCCCAAAGGCTGACCCACCTTTCAGAGCTCACCTTCCTCCTTTTGGCTTTGGCAGACTCCCTCCCAATCGGACATTACCTGATGCCATCTTTAGCATTTTTCTCCCAATCGGCATTACCTGATTCTATCTTTAGCATTTTCGTGCTCTGTCTGAACAAGGACATTTGTACCAAGACTTCAGAGCACAAGTGGAACTGGGGTGGGAGATACCCACAAAAAGCAGTGGCCTACCCACAAGCCCCAGTTCACTTATCTAGGTTCTGGGTGTGTCTAGAGGAAGGAAGGTACTTTAAAAGGGATGGAAAGCGGCAGGTAAGGTGATCGGAGTACCCACCTGAATACCAGGATCCCTAAAGAAAGAGAGAAACAGAGTAAGGCGTGTAAGATATGGCTGTAATTGTATTATTCACTGTTGCATTCATGACATCTGGGAAGACTCCTACAGCTCAAGACACTGTAGGTGGTAGCCTTAAGTAAGTTGTGGAGAGAGCAAATCCGGAAACATATCAATGTAAAAACACTGCCCTGGTCCTGGATACATAACCCAAGTTGTAAAGTTTAGAGACAGTGACTAATGACTGGATAGCAACTTCCAAAATGCTGTGTGCTTGCTCCACCTCAAGGAAGGCCTTGTGGCTACAGGGGCTCTTGTTTAAAAGGTCTTGAAGCTGTGAACAGATTTGCCCTGAAAAATACAGCAAAAAGGAAAGTAATAGCAAGGTCAGAATGGTCATGAGGCTCATTACCCTTGAATATCTATGAAGCTATAGAAACAAATACAGTGGCTAATCACTTGGGTAACCTATACTTACTCAGCTGTCATTTTGTACAGTGTAAGTAAAATCTCTGCTGCTTATGCACATACAAAGAATATAAAATGCCTTCTTCCTTTTCAAGAGGACAGGGAGGTAAACAGCCTGGCAAAGGGACAGTCGTTACCACTTTAGGAGTGAAAGTTGGGATGATACTTCGTGTCACCCTGACTTTGTGACCTATCAAAAAATGGTTATTTGCACATGAAAGTCTGATTTTTTTTAGCAAGGTAACAGCTGTCAAAAAATCAGTCTTCCAAGAAAGGTATCTGAGGGGTGAAATCCGTTGGTTCAAAGGGTGCAGTATGAGTTTTCCCAAGGTGCAGCTTAAGGTCCCATAGTGGAGTAATGCCTCTTTTTAGTGGTCTAAGATGCAGCACCCCTTCAGGAATTGCTTAACTGGCGAGTAGAGTGAGGATCCACTGGTAGGTATGCAAAGATTGTTTATACATGTTCCTTCAGAGAAGCATAAGACCAGTCTTGTTCTGTAAAGGTCTGAAAGTAGGACAAAACCAGAAATCCTATGTCAAAACTGGATTCTAACCTCAGGCAAGCCAGCACAAGGATACCTTCTTCCACTCTGTTAGGCAGGATTTCCTTGTGTTAGAACTCCTCGCCACCCTTATAATATTTAGCCTCAGAGAACCTGTGCCTGAATCAGGCTAGTGCTAGGGCCTCCACACTGTCAGCCTCACGGTTCTAGTCAGGTGAGTGCTGGCACCTCCACACTGTCAGCCTCATGATTCTAGTCGGGTAAATGCTAGGGCCTTCACACTGTCAGCCTCATGGTTCCAGTCAGGTGAATGCTAGGGCCTCCCCACTGTCAGCCTCATACATGGTTCTAGTCAGGTGAATGCTAGGGCCTCCCCACTGTCAGACTCATACATGGTTCTAGTCAGGTGAGTGCTAGGGCCTCCCCACTGTCAGCCTTATGGTTCTAGTTAGGTAAATGCTAGGACCGCCACACTGTCAGCCTCATGATTCTAGTCAGGTGAATGCTAGGGCCTCCACACTGTCAGCCTCATGATTCTAGTCAGGTGAATGCTAGGACCTTCACACTGTCAGCCTCAATATTCTAGTCAGGTAAATTCTAGGACCTCCACACCGTCAGCCTCATGGTTCTCAAGTATGGGTGTAGCATAGGACAATTACTTTCAGTTGAGACGTCCACATTAACGCAACATTCCGAGGTCTACCCTTGCTATTCCCTGCAGGAGGAAGAAGGAAACAAGTGTGGCTCTAGTACTCCTAACCTGTGTCAAGTCTAGGATTACAACTCTTTTTGACATCTACTTGTGTGGCTTTGCATGCATCCTGCTTAGCTTGTCTGAAAAGATATTCTCCTGCAATGGGATGTACTTCTCCCACCATGAAAGGCCTGTCTCAGGCAATCGCCCAAGCTTACACTGTTAACATGTACAGTAAGTAGGACTGTGGGCCCCTTCCCTTGTTGCTGTTGTATCATGTAACTGTGGTACTGTGTGCAATGATGTTTAGGTTTGCCTAGAGTCCACATCTGCTTGAAATTTTTGAGGACAAATTTCTGTCATCATCTCTGAAAATAATGCATCTTTTTCAAAAATTCTTGTCCTGTGACCTCTAAATACTTGGGTCTCATCCATGTGCTCCCTCGGCTGAATTTGATAAATCTGTGGTCAGAGTCTGAATCTCTCTAGCCATACCAAGAGTTCAGGATATCTGGTGCATCCATCACAAGGTCTCTTTCTTTGTGCAAATGTAAGAAGAAAATTGGGTACCCTAGAAATTGTGTGTATTGACATCATCAGTTCCTAAATTACCACTGCAGGTTCCCCACATTCATAGGTTCATAGGTTCATAGGGTAGTACTAGGCTGACTGCCCTTGCAAGCCATTTCAAGCCTAGCCAATTATCCCTTGTGAGACTCAAACCCTGCACCTTGTGTTTCTAAGGCAAACACCTTAATCATTAGGCCACCCTCCCAACTTGTCTTGCTAAAGGCAGCATCTGTATGCAGGAAGTTGTGTATTCAAGGACTGTCAAAAATGTCTTTGCTGTGATGGTGTCCTGTCCTGAAACTATATGATGGTACATGAAAACAAATAGTTTCCCAGGGGAAGAAATATTTTCTGCTACTTGCATCGAGTAATGCCCCCAAGAACTGAATTTGTTTCACCATAGTCAAATGGGACTTTGGTAGGTTTAGTGATAGCCCTAGGTGGTTGCAATTGTCTAGAACAAACTGCAGTACCATCTGAATTTGTCTAGAGAGGATGTGTGAATCAATTAAGATACAAAGGCAGGGGTAGATTTAATGCCCTTGATCTTGCAATGAGTAATTACAACAGCCATGGTCTTGCAATGAGCAATTACTAGAGCCAGGCACAGCAGAAAAGCCAAAGGGCTGGGAGGTGAATTATTGATCTAGTTCCCCTGACTCAAATCTTAAAAACCGTACATGCATCTTTGTAGTGGGAATGTAAAGGTAGGCAATCTTCAGTTTTAAGGCAGTAGTGCACAATGTCTGGACAGGAGGCCAAATCCGGCCCTCGACACAATGCCATCTGGCCCCCAGAAATTAACCAAAAATTTTTTAAAAAAGTGAAAAAATGCTATGCCTTACTCCAGCCACTCAAACTTTCCAGCAAGTGCTTACTTACCTAATTAACTGCAGTTGCACACACCTCTAATTTTAGCCAATGAAGTAACTATTCTTTGTTATTTATAACTTGTGGTCTGTAAACAATAGTAACTTTCTACAAGCATTTGTAATAAGTTATGCCTGGAAGTTGATGTAGAAAACAGGCAATTTCATGACTGCTGTCAAGAAAAAATGCCAGTCACCTGTAACTATTGTTAACTTAACAACTTACTATGTTTTGAGGTGGCCCACAAGTGCATTAAGAATTCATGTAGTGGCTCTCCCCACAAAAGGTTGTGCACCACTGTTTTAAGATGACAAGAGAGGCCTGAGAAGAAAAGATGGAATCCTTGAAAATTTGAATCTGATTAGGAATTAGAGTTTGTAATCTTGTTTTAAAAAATAGTGAGGACCCATTGGTCTTGGATGATGGCCTCCCACTCCTTTACAGAGAGGCCCCGCACAGCTTCTCATATTTATGGGTGGACAGGAGGCTTGAAGAGGGGAAATGGAACTGGAGGTCTCCTGGGGACAGAGAGTGATGAGCTTGACTGAGTCACAGCTGCTCCCCTTGGCTGCCCTGGTCCTGAGGGCCACCAGGATCATCAATTTTTTTTTCTGTTTTCCACTTCTTTTTTCTGCAGAATGCTCCCTTCCCCTTGCAATAGCTTCTTTTTCCTGTTTAGGCAAACAGGCCAGCATTTGGAAGTGCAATGCCTGCTACATTTCATAGGCTGGACTTGAAGAAGCTGTTGTAATCTAAATGGTTTCCTTTTCTTCTCTAGTCACTGAAATACCATTTGATCTGAGGTTCTAAAGAGGAGGCTCCCCATCAAATATAGCATTCAAGAGCTCCACCTTCACATGGTTTTGCAGGGGTGGAGTCCTCAAGCCAGGGATTTTTTCTAATTACACTCTGATGTCATACATGATGCAACCATGTGACTCTCTTTCTTTTTAAGTTATTATGCTTGATCTCCTCTCCTTTAGAGAGCTAATAGGGATCCTTACATTTCATTACCCAAGTCTGTCTTTTTCATTAAATGGACAAGTGCTCTGCTCCTCCTTGTCATTGGGAATGGAGTTTCTGGATGGAGCTAAAGAGGCTCCCTTGCAGAAATGCAGTGACATTACAACTAGGTAAGCTAAAGGGCTCTTGTCCAGAAATTTATGAAATCCTGGACCCTGAAGAAATAATCAAGCTTCTTATGGGCAAAGGTAGAGAAAGGAATGCAGTTTCATAGATGTGCTAGTGGACACCTACCCCAGTACTTCCATGACTAGAGGTACAGTAAGTGGCTTTGAATCAGTCAGGCCCATAAAAATCTATTTTATATGTGCTTTTAAGAATTCTTTTGTTTCCATTTGAAGGCTTTTCACACATTAAGAAGGGCACCTCTAAATGACTTAGGACTGCAGCAAGAAAGATTTGAAGATGACATTAGACAACACCCTTCTTATACCAGAGAAGCCCTGACATCGGAGTGCAAGGGAGTTGGCTGAAGCCAGAAAGGGGAAAGTTGTGGAAGTTGGGTCAACTCTCAAATTTCTGTTGGCAGAAATCCAAGATGTCATAATTGCAAAAATGGGTTGAACATTGCACACTGTCTCCTAAAGCACAGTTGGGTGCCAATGTTCTAAATGTAAGAGATGTTTAAGGGAAAGCAGTTTTACTTGCTGAATAAAGATATTTGATTTTATAAGTGCATAAATGCATTAATGAATTTATGAAAGCAGTGCAATAATGATGTGCAAGCTTGCATTTCTTCATCCTGGTAGTTTTATAGTGACATTGGACAAGCAACTTTAAAGAAACATCATTGTATGCAGAATCTCATGTCCCTGACATCCTGGTAGGTTTATAGTGACATTGGACAAGCAACTTTAAAGAAACATTGTATGCAGAATCTCATGTCCCTGACATATACTTTGCTGTAAATGAACAAAGATTAAAGATGGAAAGACAGGCATTTAACTCTCTTCATATACATCCCTTGTTATTCTGTTAAGACCTCAAATATGGAGATAATTACATACACTGGAGGGGATTGCTCTGTCCTCCTCCACAACATGAGTAAACTAAAATTATGATGATGTACATGAAATTTCTTTGGACGTCAAATAGCTCTAGTCTCAGTAGGCCTTCTTCAGAATGTACAGTTGACAAGAAAAAATAAACGTCAATGTATATTTAACACTACTCAGCTACAATGTGCATCTTTCCAACTGGCTAACAAATTGCATAAGAGCTACCTTCAGGCTTAAATTTTAAACATTTACACAGTCCTTTTGTCAGGAGACAATGTCAAAAAAGCACTATGGCAATCCAAATTGTAAACACTACAGCACAATTTTTTTTTTATAATTCTGAATCGCATGAATATGCCTCTCCAAGTGATACTGGTAACACTGAAAAACTATCACAAACTCTTTCAGAGCTAATCAGTTTAGTTCTGAGATTTTTAGACAGTTTAGACCAGGAAAAAAAATTATGTACATTCAACAAACTATATCTATATAAAACAACATTACTCCAAGCTTACTAGCTGTAAACCCCAAATCTTTCTCAAAACACATTTGTAGCATTTTGTTAAATTTACAAAATGTCCCTACGATGTGAAATATTGTGCCTCTTTTTTACACAAAGATAACATATGCATACATACTTGAAGAAATGACAGTTGTTACAGCTTTTAAAGACACCAACTAATCTCACACTACAACACAATTATATTAAAATACATACACAAACACACACACACACATATATATATATATATATATGTGTGTGTGTGCTTGTGTGTCTGCATACAAACACTTCAGTTTGTGACTCTATCAAGAAACAATCAAAAGCAGGTGTATTGCAAATACAATGACTCCTGATCCACCAAAACCACTGAAAAAAAAAAAACATAGCAGTCTTCCACTGGAAGCATGTCTGCAAGCCTTTCTGCGTCCCTGTTTCCCATCTCTAATTATGCTAACTCTGAGATCACAGAACAACAGTTAGGAAATCCTCCCTTTCCACACTGTTACACAGCTGCACTGTAACAGACCTTTTCAGTCCCTACAGCATACTGACTCTCTACAGTCCTCTAACCCCCCCCCCCCATACTTGTTAAGATACTACACAATCAAACTCTGGGACTGCATAACAGTTCAAGAAGCAGGAAATTACCTCAACTGCACTATTAAGTGACCCACATTCTACAGAATGCTCACAGATCAATGAAATGGAGCTTAGATTCACTGGATCTGTAAAAACAGAAAAAGACTAAAAAGGAATTGATATAACGGGATGATGTTCACACACACATACATACACACACATGTATACATATGTACACAGAGACACACATACACATGTATATACACATACATACACATACACAAAAAGGTATTTCCTGAAATTCAATATGTATATGCTTACTATTCCTGATAAAATAACACACTGGAAGTGTCGCTCGTCTTGTTGTCTTGCTTAGATGTAACAGACGAGTCTTCGTGGGTTCTGTTCAAGCCTGTTTATTATATACAAACACATTACAGTTACAGCTATTAACTTCAACTTAGGTAACATATACAAACTAACTACATTTGTTCTCACCTGCTTACTCTCTGGCTGTACTTTCAAAAATGACACTAGGTACAATACATGTCCGCTATTTACACATGCTTGTTAATCACTTGCTATGCCTCAAAGACACATCACACACTCTGCTCTACATCCTCCCTCTTTTTAGAATATGCGACGCACAGGAAATCAGTTAACATGCAAGTAATACACATAGTTTTGTATAATGCATGACAAAAAAAAAAAAGCTATGCACATATATACAGTTAATGTCTAAGTCACTGTGTATCTCACACCCGGTCTAGACGTGCGACCAAATCGTATGATGTAAAACTGGGATTCAGGCTTAGCAACTGGAGCACTCTCTTTTGAATGTTCGATCGTTGAAGTATCGGGAACATTCTCAGGACTGGAATCAGATGGTATGATATGTTCTAGAACTGGAACAATGTCTATATCGCTCTGAGATCTAGCTTCTACATGCTGCAATAATTCTGGTACAAGGAGGAGATGCCTGCGATTCCTTCTTACTCCACACCCTTGAATTCTACAAAGTAGGATCTCGGCTCTGTACATATACCTGTTATCTGACCAATCCGGTTGAAATCTTTCACTGTTTGTATCCTCACCATTCTCCTTCTTTCAACAGACTTAGAAATCTGCTCGATTTGTCATAATTGGACTTCTGGATAGAACGCTTCTTCAACAATTGAGCTCTGATTATTCTGCTGTTTTTAGCTTTAGGCCTCAATAAACTGGAATTAATACACAATGCTATTCTGTTTGCCTGAACAGAAGTCTTTGAGCAGGCGAGCCAAGTATATCATCACAGCGTACATTTCGGAGACTGAGTAGATTCAGAAAGGCACCAGTATTGTCAAGCTGTTGCCATTTAAGTAATAGCTTTGCACTCTGCACTGCACATTCAGCTAGTCCATTTGACTGTGGAAAGTCTCATTCTGTTGAAAAGTTTTGAAATAGCCGACTAGTAAATTGAGTACCATTGTCAGAAATAACTTTGTGTGGACTATCATGGACTGAGAAATGGTATTTCAACTTGGTAATAACAGTAGTGGATGTTAGATTTAGCAGTAAGTCAATCTCAAATCAGTTTGAATATGAGTCTACCAATACTAAGAAATACTGATGTTCCACTTGAATATGTCGGTGACAACTGTTGATCAAGGTAGTTCAGGAACTTAACTTAGCTGAAGTGGTTCTCTTTGCAAATGCGGTTTAATACTATTGCATATTGAACAAGAAGAAAATACTTTAGCAATGTCTTTCACTAGTGAAGGCCAAAATACTAGTTCTCTCACCCTTCTTTTGGGTAGTGTTGGAACCTGGGTGACCATGATGCAAAATCTGGATATATTCATGTTGTAAGGAAGCAGGAACAATTTTAGGACCTTTGAAAATAATGCCATTTTCTATCAACATCTCATCTCTAAGGAAAATAAGTTTGCACTTCAGGTGGTACACTAGATTGTTTTGACAGCCATCCAACATTAATATAGTTGCTGAGTTTTTGCAAACTTGGATAGGTCTTTATATGATCTCTCAGCTCATCAAGTCTTGTGATAGAAAAATTATGCACTATCATTACGTCAAAGTCAAAAATCTCTGTATCAAGCTGTTCTGTTGTATTTCTGGGTGATCTGGATAAGGTATCAGCCAGATAAAGAAGTTTGCCTTTTGTATAGACCATTTTGAAGTTGTACTCTTGCAATTTCAGCATCATTCTTTGTAATCTCGCTGGAGCAGAATGCATAGGCTTCTTTAGAATAGTAACTAGTGATTGGTGGTCAGTTTCAATTTGAATAGCTCTACCACAGATATAATCATGAAACTTTGAACATGCAAATACTATTGTCAAAAGTTCTTTCTCAATTTGAGCATACTGCATCTCAGTTTGGGTAAGTGTTCTAGATGCATAGGTTACTGGTCTGCCTTCCTAAAGAACAACTGCACCAAGACCAAATTTTGAAATATCACAGGAAAGAGTAACTGGTTTATTGACATCATAGTATCTTAATGTAGGTATGGTGGCAATTTTCTGCTTAAGGTTTTCAAATGCCTTCTGGTGCTGTTCCAACCAAGACCATGCAACATTTTTGTGCGTTAGTTCTCTTACAGGTGCTGTCAACTCACTGAAGTCTGGAATGAACTTGCTTAGATAGCTAATCGTGCAAAGGAAATGTAGAGCTTGAATATTACCTGGTGCTGACATCTCTAGAACAGCTGCTAGCTTAGACAGGTCTGGTCTTAAGCCAGTGCTGGTAAATAAATAACCTACATACGTAACGTCTGGTAGTCTGAATTTGCAGTTTAGAGGATTGAGCTTTAAGTTTGTTTCTTGTGGTTTGTCTAGAACTCTCTTAAGATTTCTTTCATGCTCTGCTTCACCACTTCCTCCAACCAATAAATCATCTACTATTATGGCATAAGTATATCCTGAAAAAAATTGATCCATTGCACCCTGGAAGACTTCACTTGCAGAATATATTTCAAATGGCATCTTCGGGAATCTATATCTTCCAAACAGGGTACCAAAGATGGTTAGAAATAAGGATTTACAATCAAATATCACTTGCCAAAATGAACCTTTTACATCCAAGACAGAAAAAAAGTGGGATTCGGTATATTAGGGTTGCAATCTCTTCAACTGTATGCATTGGATGATGCAGTCTCTTTAATGCTTTGTTCAAGTCTCTTGGGTCAATATATTTTCTGATTTCATCTGAGCTTTTTTCTTGTGGGCTGCTACCATGGACGACACCGATTCAGTTGGTTCTTTAACTGGAGAAATTACACCTTGCTGCACCATTTTATCCAACTGAGCTTTGACTTTATCTTGCATAGCTATTGGAACTTTTCTTGCTGCTCTACTGGACTGGCCTCTGGGTCTAACTTCATAAAATACACAACTGGAAGTTTGCCCAACTTGTCATCGAAAACATCAGCATACACTGAGAAAATGGCTTCAGAAAAATTGGAACGAGGATATGTGCTTACATGATAAACTTCTTTGGTAAAAGAAAGCAGATTCATACTTAAACTGTCTCTGAGACCCAATAATAACTGCACAGGTCTTCGAACTACATATAATAACAAGTTGCAACAGTTCTTAGACAAATAACATGAAAGTACTACTGAGCCTTTGGTTTGAGTTTTTTAACCTCCATAGGCAACAAGTTTTGCACTACTAGCCACATTGAACTGGTCGTTAGTTCACACCTTAGAAAATGTGTCTGCTGATATAACATTACACTTTGAACTCCTTGGATTTACCATTGATCTGTACAGTACAAAACACTTTGTTCTTTGCGAATAAATTCACTGCATCGACCCTTTCACCAATTACTGATGCACGATCTACATAAAAAGAGGACTGCTGCAATTCCACTTGATCAGTTTGCTTTTTTGAGTAACCTTTCTTTGTAACCATGTGAGGTTTACTTGATTTCCAAAACATTTGAAAATGGTTCCATTTTTACACATGTGGCATTGTTGACCATATGCTAAGCATTTTTCTCTTTTAGTCTCATGATTTGTACCACAATTGCATCAGTTAACAATAAAGCTGGATTGGGGTTTTGCTGACTCACACTTGTACTGCACTGAGCATGTTCCTTTCTTAGAACTTGCTGGAAAACTATGTAGTTTCCCTGAACTAGCAGGGGCGGTGGCTTCCACATGCTTAAGCCTACTTCTGTTTGCCACATGTTGCATACTATCTACATTTGCTCTGGAGCCCACTGAAATCATGTTCTTGTCACTTGCAAGCATACTTGTACTCGTTTCTGTAACTTCATGGACTTGACAAATCTGAATGGCTTTACTCAATGTTAAATCACTGTCACGAAGCAAAATCTTTTTCACAGCATCAGTATTAATACCACACACAAGCCTATCCTTTATTAACTCATCTTTTAATTCATCAAAAAATACATTTTAGATTTGCTTTTCAGGTAGGCAATATAAGCTACAAAAGTTTCCCCGGTTTCTGATCTCATCTGTAAAACAAATGCCTCTTTAATGTAATATTTGTCCGGGGGTTGCACATTTCTCTAAATTTGCACTTCAAACACTCTGGGTCTCCCTTGATTCAGCCTGTACAATAACATGATGATTTTCCACCTTCTCCCTCATATACTGTTGGTGCATACACAAATGAATGCCCTCTTTCAATGGCCTCTGACCCAGCTAGGTTTAACAAAATGAATGTCCTGTTGCGTGCATCTTTGTCTGAATAAGCTGCTTGTATAAAAATATTGTACTCCTGCTCAAATATTCTCCAATTCTTTGCAATATTCTGATCAAATACAAGTGGTGAGGGCTTTTGAAATACATCTACCATATTAACACATACCAGTGAAGAATTTTACAAATATAAATACTGTGGGAAGAAATAGCCAGGGAACTGTTATGGCTAGGCTTGTATAGGCCCTAGGGCCAATAGCCTAATACCAACCTATGAACCTATATGCACAAACACACGCATATACACATATGCCAGAAATTTATGCCAGTATTTGTAACTTTGCTCAATGGCACAATAAACCTCAGAATAAATGACTTTTGCGCAATAACGGACTTTGCAAAATAACTGACATTTGCAAAATAACTTTCTCGGGCACTTAAACACTCCCAAAATTGTTGTACAGCAAGTCATTTATCTTTATTTTAAGAAACATTTCAAATAATGAACTGTGTGAATGAAATGGGCAGAAGAAGCTTGTAGTTAAAAACATTTAGAAGTAACTGCACTTTGCGAATAAACAGTACACGGTACACTGAAACTTCCCAAAAGGCAGCACTTTGATAGATAATTCTTTACAGTGCAAGAAACATTCTGCAATGGCAGTACTTTGCGAATAGACACACCCAGCTCAAGAAACTTCTAAAATGGCTGTACTTTCACTGTTACTTTACGTAACAATTGCACTCTGCACACAGATGAACTCTTTAGAATACATGCAGAGCAATAAGCACAGTGTAAGCACTTCTACACACTTTGAAATACTTTGAATAACTAGTTATGCCCTTGATACAATACAAAGTTGCAGTTACGCCAAAACACAGCATTTTGCCAAAAAACATGCAGTTGCCTTACTTTATTTATGCTTAATGTGCCCTTTTTTTACCCTTGTTATATTTGTTTTGCTCATTTAATCTCTTTTCATGCCCATTGTACTTTTCTTGTGCTCGTTTCACTCTAAATATGTCCATTTTGTTTTAAACACATTTGTTTCGCTTTACACATACTCTTTTTGCTTTAAGCATACTCGTTTTTCTTTAATATCTTAATCTCAAACATTTTGCTTAATTAATAAACCTTTGGTGACTCTCGCTTGCTTAATAATGCATTTTGTGCCCTTGTAATGCTTTGTTTCATCTCTTATAAAATAAACTGTTCGTGCAAGCTTTCATTACCTTTGGTTCTTTTCTGGCTCTTTTACGTGCTCTTTACTCTTAGTTTACCTTCTCTGTTATCTCTGTACCTCGTGGCCCAGAATATCAATCTCTGGAATCCCAGTTCTGACACCACGTCATTCATCTTGTTGTCTTGCCTTGGATGTAATAGACGAGTCTTCGTGGGTTCTGTTCAAGCAGCTTTATTATATATAAACACATTACAGTTATAGCTATTAACTTCAACTTAGAACTTATATATAAACTAACTACATTCGTTCTCACATGCTTACTCTCTGGCTGCACTTTTAAAATGTGTAGGTACTACACGTGCCCGCTGTTTATATGTGCACATTCATCACTTGCTATACTTCTTAAAGACACATCACACACTGTGCTCTACAGGAAGTATTACCACATTCTGTAACCAAAGTAAAACATATTGCTACCTGATGGAGGTTATGTTATAAATGTCTTCCAGCTCAAACTAAGGGGTAGTTTTCCATATTTATTATTTTATTTATTTTTTACCAGGTAAGTGACTTGGTCCTTCTCACATTGTTTTAATCACAACCCAGGCTATAAGGAAAAATACATGTATAGGTACAATTTAATGTAGGCAATCAAGTAACACAGATTTGGGAAGTAGGGAAAAAAACGGGATACCCAGAGGAAACCAATTTTAAGACAAAGGGCAAAACATGCAAAACTCCACAAAGACAGTAGCTGGAGGTTAGGACTCATTCCTGGGCTCTGGCAGCAAAGAGATTTGGCTTGTTTATAATCTTGCCTCATACCCAGATAAAATTCAAATGTTATAACTAAAGAAACTTCCAGCAAAACACAGAGACAAGTTTCATCATTCCACTGCATTACGATGGCACATTTTGCCAATTCCAAAAATTATAGCAATAAGTTTACAAACTGGAATTAGGGCATCCAAACAAAAGAGGACTCCAACACTGTAAAGTTCTAACTAATTCCTTACCAGGACTAGTCTCTTTCTATATTGCTAGAAGAGATGCAGAATTGTGCCAAGTTAATACTCAAAACAGTAATACAACAAGGAAGTAGTACAGCTTCATTCCACGTATATTGCCAGTTGTGTAGTACAAATCAGCCATTATAAAACTTTGCATCGAGAGCAGCATAGGTACTGGCTGCATTTTTAAGACTAACTACCAAACTGCAGTCCACAAACTCCAAATTAAAGCACTTTATTGCTAAAGTCCTACACCATGGGTATTCATAAGCCAGGGAAAATGAAATGCCTTCTGCTGTGATAAAGATGAAAACAACCACACAGTCCAATATGCTGTCATTCTCATTACAAAACATAAACTAGAACTCTCTAACAGAGTTCAAACATCTTGTCCTTTGAGGAATTTCACCGTCCAGTTTTGGATCAACATTTAGAGAGTCAAAATAGGTTAGAAATAAAAGAAAGAGAGACATGGTTAAGAAGTAACAATAATTATTTAGAGGGGCTGACAAAGGTTAAAGTATTGGAGAATAAGGGGAATCTCACAGAACAAGAACAGAGGCAACTGCACAGTACTAAAGATGAAATAAGGGAATATCTGGATAATATGCAAGAGTTTGGAAACATTGCTTTTAAGCAACTGATTTTTGATAACTCTAGAGCACAAAAACTCTTAGCACAATGATTTGGGTAACAAAGCAGAAATGGTTGTTGCCAAAGTGAAGGAACCCTCTAACAAAAATAACCAGAGAGGTTATTAGAGATATTTCAGAAATTTTATGAAAATCTGTATAAAAAGAAATGTGGAAATCAATAAATAACACAATTGGAAATATTTATGGAAGACTTAAGTATGCAAAGGTTAGAGGTAAGCAAGTTTCAACAATTAACAGTTAAGATAGGAGAAGAAAAGATAAATACTATGCCATCTATTCAATCTGCAGGAAAGTCTCCAGGAATAGATGGTATTCCTGTGGAAGTTTGCAAGCCAGGAAGGAAGAAAGTGATAAAGATCTAGAATGTTTTAACAATATTTTAAAAGGAAAGGAAAGAGAATCACCAATATCCTGGGGGAGGGGGGAGGGGGACTGTTGTGGCTGACTGGTGGTCATAACATACCTGTATTCTTCCCTTATAAGACCCATTATTGAGTACAATGCCCTTTTCAGCATGTACCTCACAAAGCACATGCATCAGCTGGAGAGACCACAGAGGTTCCTCACCCGGAGAATCCAGGGCCTCAAATATCTACCCTACGCAGATAGGCTAAAAGACCTGTCCCTCTACTCCGTCTCCAACAGACTCTTCAGAGGTGACCTCTGTCTGGCATACAAAGCAATCTCAGACCCCACCCTGATGGGACTGCTACATATCCGCAAGTCAAGCTCCACTCCAGTAACCTGCGCTAGTTACCTCAACCTGGTCTATGACATCAATAGGACTTGCTGGCAGGACAGACTTGTGCCTCAGAGACTCCCCCTTTTGTGTAATAGACTCCCTCTCCATGTAAAGCAGAGGATCTCATTAAACCTTTTTAAGTGTAACCTGGATAACTGGATGGTGAACAGAAAATACACCCCTGAGATTCCACCTGTGTCCCTAATGGACAGTGGCATAGGGTGCTGACTTGTTGGAACATGGGATAAAATCTTGGCTAGGCTTGTAAGGCCTCGAGGCCAATAGCCTAGTAACTTCCTATGAGCTTCCTGCAATCCTATGTAATACCTAAAGAAGGTAAAGACCCATCAAATCCAGCTTCATACAGGCCCATTTCAATTTTAAACAATGATTATAAAAGTGTTTGTCAATAACAGGTAAAGGAATGGCAAAGGTGTTGCCAAACTTGATAGACATGCATCAATGTGGCTTTGTGAATGGGAGGTAAAAATTTAACAATCACAGAACAATGATGATCCAGAGGAAAGCAGAATGTAAGAAAATACTGCTGTTGTTGGTGGGTCTTGATGTACAGAAAGCATTAAAAAGAGTAAGCTGGGATTTTATGAGTAAGACAATGGAAGCATTTGCATTTTCTTATAAAAATTAGGAGAATATATGAGGAACTGGAGGCAAAAATATAAGTGGGAGTGTACGTCTCAGATAAGTTTTGTTTGAACAGAGGAATTAGGCACAGGTGTCCTCTATCCCCATTATTTTGTGTTATATTTAGAGCTATTTGCAAAGTAAATAAGGGACTCAGAAAGTCAAGGGTAGCACAGTTGTGCAAGTTGAACTTACCACAGCAGTAGATGTTTGAATGATCGCTGCTGCAGTAGCCTTAGCTATATGGGTTGTATCCTGCCAAGGATATAACAGACGGCCAGCTTCCAAAGGTTCAAGGGAACTTCCACGTGCCCAAATAGTTAAACTGCTCGAGCTGAACTGACTAAAAGACAAGCTTGGGCACAAAGCCCTTCAGTTTTATTGCCAGTATAGAGAGAGAGGCTGACACCTGAACGGTCAAGGCTAGGAATAACAAAAAAATAAATGTACACACCCTGGCATAACAACACACACACACACACACACACACACACACACACACACACACACACACACACACACACACAAAAAAAAAACAAAAACAAAGAGGGAGTGGCTACTACAGCAGTGATCATTTGAACATCTATTGTTATGCTAAGTTCAGCTTACAAAAGTTTACTGTGTTCTTCATAATTATCACTGCTGCCGTAGCCTTAGATATATGGGTACATTGCCATAGCTAACTACATATTTGGGAGGTGAAAGGACAAGGGTCCAAGATTCCCTGGAGAATGGTACTAGCAAAGCAGGAGATCTAGACCTAGAGAAGGAATGCAGCTTGTAGTGCTTTGTAAAAGTATGTACAGAGGACTGAGTAGCAGGTTCTAGAATTCTTCTAGAATAAAACCCTTTCCAAAACACCACAGAAGCCAAGGTCTTTGCAAAGTGGGTCTTGACCATGCCGGGAATAGATTTGTCAGGATGAGTATAACAAAAGGTAACAGCCTTAGACATCCATTTGTTAATAATCTGTTGACACAAGTTGCCCCCTTCTTACCTTCACAAGAAATGAATGATCCAAAGATCTGAAAGATTTAGTTCTGCCAAGATAGTACCAGAGTTGTCTGTGGACACCCAAGGTTAGCATTCTTACACAACAGAGAAATCCTCTCTGTTCCCTCTCCCAGGACCAACAAGAGTGGCTCTTCCTTGTCCACCAAGGGAACCCCAACAGCCACAGAGGGCACGGCTAACCTCTGGTCCATAGTGGCTGTAGGTTCTACCCAGAGGGATATGGTATAAAAGATGGGTGGTCTGAGGTACAACAAATGGCCACAGCAAAGTCACCCACCTGCATCTATAGCAAATTGCTAGTCTGCTGTGGTGGCAAATGCTCTTTGCTTAACTTCTTCTTTTGGTGACTAGAAGGACTGACAATGTTCCATGCTCAAGTCAAAAATGGTGCCTTTATCCTGGAAAAAACAAGCAACAATGCCAGTAAAACTACCAGTCAACATTTTTTTGACTGAAAAAATACAGTAAAAAGCACTTTCAAACACCATGGCAGCCCCATAATGGAAAAATAAACAATTTCTCTACAGAAAAATTTCATTAGTTAACACTACTTTTAAACTGAAACTACAAGTGTTCTGTTTAAAAGTATGTTCCAGTTTGTACATAAACTTGTCTTTTAGTCAGAAGCTTTGGAAACTGGCTGGCTGTTATATCCTTGGCAGGCTATAACCCATATAGTGAAGACTACTGCAGCAGTGATCGATATGAAGAAAATATATAATTGGTATGCCAATCAAGATAAGTTGGCTTTACTTGCAGGTGATATTATTTTGTACCAAATACAACCAGAAAAGGACACCTCAGTGTTGTGAAACATTTTGAGACAGCTTCAAGTCTTTTAAAGATATAAAATTGAAGATAAAACAAGGAGTATACCTGTAAACTATCTTCCTACACAAATTGTTCAAGTAATACCCATATTTATGGGGATAGGATAATAATGAAGTATTTATTTAGAAGTATGGATTAAAAAGGATTCTGTTATGGCAATAAGGATATAAGTGAAGTGACTAAAAAGATAATACAAAAACTTAGAAACTGGAAGCTCTTGTATTTGGAAATAGATATCGAGTCAAGCAGTGAAAATGTTTTTGTTCCTTCAGGTTTAAATACAGGTCAGATACATTTTTATCAACCGAAGGAGAAGCTGTGGACAGTAATTAATAAACAGTTGAAGGATTTTACCTGGGAGGGGACAATGTCAAGAAATAAGTGGGATAAGGTGATCCTTCCAGTAGAAGGTGGTGGTTTAGGATAACCTGATTTGAAGGGATATTTTAGAGCTACACGGTTGGCTCATATACATAACACAAGCAGAAAGCTATAATTAATAATGGAAGGGAATGATGATAATGAAGTGGGGAGAAACTTTAAGAAATAAGGAGCTAGTGAATTTTGGATGCCCATCCCTAAGAGAATAACAGCCATACATAATATTATATTCATAAAGTAGCAGAAAGTATTCATAAAACTAAGCAAATATGAGAATGGAGAAAGGAGAGTTTGCTGATAGGGATGAGTACAATTAGGAGTACACAGAATAGGCATGACAGGGCTGCAATATACTGGGAAAACACTGGAAAAGGAACTAAGGTATTGGCAGGAAATAACTAGACAGGAAAAGGTAATACAATGGAAAGAGGCCAAGAAGACATCTAAACTGCAGGTTAGAGACTGCCTTCCCTATCAGACTGATATCAGAACACAGGCAAAGAGAAAGGGATAGGAAAACCCTAAGTGAAAGACCTGCTCTGGTAGAGGTAGTTGAATCTAGAACAGAAGCTGCTGTTTACAAAGGGATAACTAGTATGGCATATAAAATACTGCATGATAATTATACAAATCAATCAGAGGAGGTTAGAAAAGACCAGGAAGAGACACTGGAAAAGCAATTCATAAGGAAACAGTCGGAGGACATATGTATGGCTCCCAAACATGTAATAAAGTCTAGAAGATTTAGGATTTTTGCTTGGCAGTGTTTGCAAAGGTAATTATATACCCCAAACAGACTCAAAAGATTTTTTCCTTGGGTAGATGCCAAATGCTGTAGGTCTGATGAGTAAGAAAGAGGCAACAGAAAACGTATGTTTTGTGGTGTAATCAGTTGGCAGACTTTAAAAATCTCCTACAGAGTACTTTTGTCAGAAATACTGGGTGAGCGAATGGGTGTAACTAAGGAAATTATTTTTTCTGAGCTGGGATACAGGGTAAGAATTGCCTAGACATAGTAAGACCTTATTAAGTTTAATTCTGGTGGATGCCAAAAAAAGCAATTACTGGAAAATGAAAATCAGAATCTAAAGAAAATGTACTTGAAGTAGTAAATATTGTTAACAGAGATAAAAGAACTGGAATTTGGATTTTTAGGAGAGAGTTGGAACAAATTACATAGGAAAAAATGGGAATTGTAGGAACAATATAGGCCGAATAATGTTTTGGAGGAGGAATGATGTTTAAAGGAGAGCAGGAGTTGATAGATTTATGTAATGCTGAATAGATAATTATACAAAAAATATATATCATGTACAACGTTTGCAATTAAGAAATTGACCCTCCAACTGAATGCTTGGGATAATACAGGTAGAAATCTATACTCACAGATGGCAGCAAGGAGATCCAAAAGGCAGATGTCAGAAATACAGATGGTTATTAAAATCATTTGGATCAACTTCCAGTGGAATTAATATAACAATATTCAGAGAATGTTGCTGAAGCACATTTTCTTCCAGTCTTGAGCCAAGCTGGAGAGAGAGTTTTTATTTTCAGACTGCTGAAGCTAATGTCAGGTGTAGCTAGTCTATGTACACAAGAACAATCTAATATTTATACACATTTTGAGCTGCAGTAACTTTCTCCGTAATTGTCCCAGTTATTGCAAAGCATTTCGTTGATGGGTATATGCATCCCTATAAGAGGGTAGTAACTCAATATTTTGACATGGCTAAAGTTGGACATGATACTGACCACTGCAAATCAAAGTTTAGGCAGTGGTGTAATTTTAATGATATTTAGATGAACCACAAAACTGGGTTTATTTTATCCCATCTCTGGCTCTGTGCCTAAATTGCAATGAATGTCCCTATGCAGTCTTTTTACATTTCTATAGGACATCTAGAAATTCAGATCCCAAGCAACTTTAAGTTTGCTAGTTCTGCAGGCACAGGGATAAGGGGTGGGGAAGTATACATGGTTGATATAAAAATTGAGATGCATGAGGAACATCTGTTCACTGACCTTAAAAGTCACCTCCAAATAAAATCTCTTAATATCTGGTTTAGCTGGGAGAGTTGCTTGTGTGAAAAGAATATGGAGCAGCATTTTATTTGAACATACTTTTGTGTACATCTTACAACTACATATTGTAACCTCAATTTGTAGTGACTGGCACATGGCAGTACACACTGAAGAAAACTGGGGAGAAAGGAACCATGGGACTATAACTCCATTGACCTATGCAGACAGACATTTACCCATAAAACTTTTAATGGTGTGGGGAATGTCACAGTATCAGCAGCATGAATGACTTTCTGAAAAGGATGGTGAGGTCCTTGTGTACCAGAATACCATAAAGGACGACAAGGATAGCAGGGGAGTTACCATATTATGAGGCATTACAGGGTCAGACTAGTCTAACATGACAGCTGGAAACTGCCAAGATCTGCAGCTGTTAACTGGCCTTTGAGGCATTCTTGAATAACTTCACATTTTGCAATCTTTACTCACAGCATTGCCATCAGGGAAGATGTACTATGCCATTTCTCTTCTCTTCTCTCTCTCTCTCTCTCTCTCTCTCTCTCATGTTCTACACTGAATCAAAACAAAAGCTCAACAGCAAGATGCAAAAGCAGAAAAAGCCATCAGAATAATTGACAAAATTACAATTTCAGCATAAGTTGCTATTTACGTATGCAATTTAACACAGTCAAATTGCAAAATGTTTTGACCTAAGAGTTTTCACAAAACAGGGAGAGCTACAGGGATGGCTGGATTTAATGCCCTTTGCTCTTTAAGAGCCTCCTGGACCACTAGGTCTCTTTCTCAAGTCAAACAAAACGAGAGACCTTGCCCTAATTTTTACTTCAGGGTGGGCAAGCCTATGCTAACCAAATACATGTTGGATCAAGTCAGTGAGCAGAAAATGCTTGATGTTAAGCAATGGGTCACCTGCACAAACAGATGCATCTGCTGAAGGTGGCAGGAGGACTAAGAAGCATGTGTCGTGCATCAGCCCATGATCTCTAACAGTGTACTCCTAGAAGGACAGGTTCAACTAGATATTAAAGATCTGCCTGATACTCACTGCCAGAACCCATCTTGGCAGCCAAACATTGACCCTCAAAACCTGATGTTGATCTTGTGAGGAGTTCTCTCCCTCAAGGACCATCAGCCAGAATGCACTAAGGAATTTGAAGGGTTATTCAACAGGTATGGGCTAACCATGAAAAGTGTCTGCCTTCTCGACTTTCCTGCCACCCTGATGCACAATCACCAAGGTGTTTACCAAGAGAGCACATCTCTTGCAGGTCCACTTATCTGCTGAGGTTGAAGATGAGTCTGAACTCAACCTCTTGCTAGTCAAGGTGGAGCTGGTGACACACAAGGTTGTCTCCTTAATTCCAAGTGAATTCAGTGGATATTTGCACCCTATAACTTTTACCTTATGGGTCTATATTACGTGATCGAAGCTTTAGTTAGGCAAGTAACTAAAGCTCGATCACTAAATGTCGAAAATGTAAAACCGCGAACGACAGTTCCCATGCAGGGAAATAAGAAGTTATGTACCTACCATAACGTTCCATGTTAGTTGTCTTCTCTCGCCTTCTTTCTTGCTTGATGGGTTCGGAGCCGATCCCTCGGCTCCGACTCGGCACTTGCTTTAGCTCGAGAACTCCTTTTACCAGCTCGAGGCAGCCCCATATCCCATGATGCAAGGCAGGAAGTACCCAGATCTCGTTTGTTGACAAAAGGGCAATAACACCAAGCATAAACAATACTTCCCAAAGGAAGAAGAAACTTACAAATGGAAAAAGGACCAGGTCTGAATGGTCTTTAGCATTATAGTTTCTTATACAAGGTCTGTCCAGGCCAGGGGAAGGAGGGAGGGTCGCAAGAAAGAAGGCAGAGAAGACAACTAACATGGAACGTTATGGTAGGTACATAACTTCTTAATGTTAAGTTGTCAATCTCGCCTTCATTCTTGCTTGATGGGACCGCGTCCCTAGCACCTCTATCCTGGGTGGCTCAATGGAACAAACTCTTGAGGACTGTAGAGCCAAAACTGGCTCTGTCCCTGGAGGCCAAGTCCAATTTGTAATGGGAAACAAAAGTGTGAGGAGTGGCCCAAGTGGCCGCTGCACAAATAGTGTCTAAAGGCAGTCTAGCTTGAAAAGCTGTAGAAGTAGCTAAACTCCTAGTTGAATGTGCTTTAGGTTTTGAGCACAGCTGTTTTCCCCTGATCGTATAAATTTCAGTGATGACCGAAGAAAGCCATCTGGACAAAGTCACTTTAGAAACAGGAAGGCCTTTTTTATTATCCGCATAGGAAACAAAAAGTTGATCAGATTTTCTAAATTTTTTTGTTCTGTCCAAATAATATCTAAGCTGACGGTGGACGCCAAGATAATGTAGCTTTTGTTCAGCTCTATCTGAATAGTTAGGAAAAAATACAGGGAGATCAATAGATTGATTCAGATTGTTTTTCGAAGCGACCTTAGGTAAAAAGGATGGATTAGTTCTCAAAGATACTCTGTCTTTGTGAAAAATCAAATAGGGGGGTCGAACCGAAAGAGCATGAAGTTCAGACACCCTCCTGGCAGATGTAATAGCCACTAGGAATAAAGTTTTCCAAGAAAGATATTTCAGGGAACAAGAAACAGCTGGCTCGAAGGGGAAGAATCAAGGATGTCAGCACTAAATTTAGATCCCACTGAGGAGGAGGATTCCTGATTGGAGGCTTTAGTAGGAAAATTCCTTTCAAGAAGGCCCTGCAGAGCCTATGGGACATAATATTATGATCTGCTATCCCGACATGAAAATTAGAAATAGCAGCCAACTGAACTCTGACTGTGGAAGAAGAGGAGCCTGCATGAAAAATCTCTGCTAAGAAGTCCAGAACTGCCTGAACAGGGGCAGTAAAAGGATCAATATTTTGGGCCTTAGCCCAATAAGAGAAACGTTCCATTTGCTTGTGTAAATCCTCCTGGTAGAGGATTTTAGTGAAGCTACTATGATATCTCTAACTGGGTTAGAGATCAAAGGAAGCCTGGCTAAGGAAGGAAGTGGAGCAACCATGCTGTGAGGTTGAGAGAAGGGATTGACCGGTGCAGCTGACCGGATTGGTGAATCAGTAGATCTGGCACTGGGTCCAGATGCCACGGCTGCACCAAAAGGTGATGATGGAGGAACGGGAACCAAACTTGTCGAGGCCAGTAAGGGGCAATGAGAATCAATTTGGCTCTCAAACGGTAGCTTTCTGGATCACCTGAGTGATCAGAGGAAATGGAGGGCAGGCCTAAAGAAGTCCCTGGGGCCAATCCTGCGTCAGAGCGTCTCTGGGGTGATGGCCTGATAGAGGGAAGAGGCTGAAGAAGTCTGGACATTTGCTGTTTTGGGGAGTAGCAAAAGATCGCAACATGGACGACCCCATTCCAGAAAAATCTCTTCCGCTATGGATTGCTTGAGAGACCACTCGTGAGGCATGAGAATAGCTCTGCTCAATCTGTCCGCTATAATGTTGGTTTTCCCAGGGATATGCGTTGCTACCAGAAACCGATGAGAGGAGATCGCCCATTGCCATAGTCTGAGCGCTTCTCGACACAAGGGGTAGGACTTGGTTCCGCCCTGTTTGTTGATATACCAAACTACAGACATGTTGTCTGTGTGGACTGCAATTGTCCCTATGGGAAGAAAGTCGTTGAGGGCTTGCAACGTTAAAAGCACTGCTCTCATCTCCAGGACATTTATGTGCAGATGGTACTCGAACGGTTGCCACGTCCCATGAACCATCCTGCTCTGATAATGACCCCCCCACCCGATCAGGGAGGCATCCGTGGTGACAGTGGCTATCGGGGACGGAGGTACAAAGCACCTGCCTTGGTGAACCTGAGACGATGTGATCCACCAAGCAAGATGTTCTTTGCATGTTTGTGTCACCAGAATCTGGTGACGCATTGGGAGTTGCTGGTATGACCACTGTGTGAACAGCATCCACTGAAGGAGGCGCATGTAGAATCGAGCCAGGGAAGAAGAGTGATGGCCGCAGCCATAAGACCTAATACCTTTAGAACCATTCTGGCCTGTACCTTCTTGCTGGCCAGAATGATCCTGACATGAGTCTGAATGTCTGAAACTCTTTGTTCTGTAAGGGTAGCTGACATCCGAACAGTGTTTAAGTTTGCGCCTATGAAGGTAATAGACTGGCAGGGCAATAAGGATGACTTTTCGTAGTTGACTGAGATGCCCAAATGAGAACAAAGGTCTATTGTGTAATCCCTGGCTTGTATAAGCTGATGCCTGGTGGTGGCTGACAGGAGCCAGTCGTCGAGATACGGAAACACCTGGAATCCTTGACGTCTCAGGTGAGCCGTGACCACTGCCATGCATTTGGTGAACACTCTGGGGCTGTAGTGAGACCAAAGGGCAGGGCTCTGAACTGGAAATGACTGGACCCCAGCCAAGCGGAGAAATCTCCTGGAGCGCCTGTGAATTTTGATGTGATAGTACGCATCCTGAAGATCTATTGAGCACATCCAGTTGTCCTTCTGTAAGAAGGGTAGAATTGACTGAAGAGTGACCATTCGGAATCTTGTCTTCCTGACAGACTTGTTGAGTCTGCTGAGATCCAATATTGGTCTCCAGTCTCCGCCTTTTGGGGACCAAAAGAACCTTGAGTAGATTCCGGCTCTGAATGGTCTATTGTGACTGGCTGAATGGCTCTTTTTGCAGTAGTTTTGCGATCTCTAACTCTGCAATGTCCCTTAGACCGGTGGTACATCTGGAAGGGAACTTGAGGGGAAGGGACTTTCCTCGAAAGGAATTATGTAACCCTTGGATATGATCGACTGTACCCATCTGTCTTGAGTGAGGGAATGCCAGGCTTCTGGGTACAGTGATAATCTTCCCCGACTGCCTCCAAGGAGGGACAGCCGGGCAACACCTCAGGGATGCTGAAAGGGCTTCTCAGGAAGAGACTCCCTGTTGCCCTGATTCTTCGGACCCCTCTGCCTCTAGAGCGGCGTCTGTTGTTGTTACCCCTCTGCCTCTAGGGGTAAACTGACCACGTGAATCCGGCGTGACTCCTTGGGATTTACGGAACCACATCTTCCCACCCTTCTGTCCTTTGGGATAAGGCCTAGAAGGGGTGGAAAACGGACTCCAACAGCAGAAAGAGTCTTGCCGTCCTGCTCACACCTGGTCAAGGTTTCCTTCACCTGAGGGCCAAACAAAGCTGACCCATCAAAGGGAGAATTTGTGAAGGACGCTTTAAAGGGATCCGCAAATCACATAGCCGCATCCAGGCTTGGCGCCTAAGAGCCACACCTGTGCCTGCGGCTCTACTCGCCCATCAGCAGCATAAGATATTAGCCGCATGGAGGAGTTAGCAATGGAATTGAGGGTTCCTAGCTGCGAAGCAATCTTTTCTTGGGCCCCTGCAGCTGTAGGATCCTGAACTACTTCTCCCAGCTCCTTCAGGATATCTCTCTGGAGTCTGGTGAAGTGACAAAGATAATTCAGCGAACGCATAGCAAAGGTCGCTGAGGAAAACATCCGCTTGCGTACCTATCCATGGTCCTAGAGTCCTTATTAGGAGGATGGACGGGCACGGAAGGATCTGCAAGTTCCTTTTGGTGGACGCAGCCACCACCATGGCATCAGCGGAGACACCCTTGGTAAGGAATTGTTTGTCACTAGGGGCAGTTATAAATTTAGAAGGCCTCCTAGGGACTGGCTCTACAGAGTCAGGAGCTGTCCACGCCTTCGTGCAATAACCTGCATAAGGGGTCGAAGGCGGAGACACCCAGGAGGTGGAGGGCCGAGATCCAAACGCCTCTAGGTATACTGACTCATCCTCAGAGGGATTGTTGGTGGGCCAGTTTCCTCTCTGTTTCAGAAGTTCTAGGATGTCTGAGAAGGAGACATCCTCAGAGGGGGATCTAGGGGATCCCTCTGACTCATCAAAGTCAGTATCCGAAGTGACAGACTCAGGGGAGTCTACATGCTTCCTCTTACAAGTCCTCTTCCTAGGAGGATCTCCCGATACATCAGGAGAATCCTCGGAAGAGGGGGGAAATTCCCAATGGGGAAACCTGAGGCGGAGGATCTCTGGGTCCTGTAGCAAGAGAAGTGGCAGAGATGTCAACAGGTACAATAGAGGGAGGAGCTACGGGAAGAGACTGCTGACTGATACCAGTGGCCAGTACACTCTTCATCACCTCGAATGCTCCCTCCCAGGCAGGTCCGAGAGACCCCGCTCCGAAGAGCTAGGAACTCCAGGGGCCACCGAAAGGGAAGTCTCCGAGGCAGATGTCGGAGCCGAGCTCACCAAGACCGAGGCTCCAAGGGGAAGAGCGGGCTCGGACAAGGGTCCGATGCCACTCACCCCCTCGGAGGAGACCATGGAAGCCCGACCACTGAATCCCTCTAAGGAAGAGGAGATAAGAGTAGGGGCTGAAGGAACAGAAGGGGGTATCCGTCCTCCAGCCGTAGCAGTAACCATGCCCGAAGACTCCAACTCCAAGCTCTGGGGTAGAGTTGAAGGAGGAACTGTAACGGGGTGTGGACCAACAGTCGTCTGCTGAGACGGACTGTGTAGCATTTGGGCCAGTACCTGTGACTTGAGCAATCTACTGACCACTCTCTCTAGGTCATGGTCTGACAACCTGGATGACCTTGAAGATCGGCTCCGATGGCTCCGTTCCGATAGAAGAGGCGAGGCCGGAGCCGAAAGTATCGGCTCCAAGGAAGGAGACCTCGACCTCTTCCTGGAATGGGTCATCGGAGCCGATATTACTGATCCTGTCGGCACCGATTTCTCAGAGCCGGCAGAACGCCTCGATGTATCGGCTCCAGCCGGAACCGATACAGCCACCAAAGTAACGGTGTCGGAGCCGATCGGAGCCGACACCGATGCCTGTGCCACATGGGTGTCGGAGCCGATCGGAGCCGACACCGATGCCCGTGCCACGTGGGTGTCGGAGCCGGTCGGAACCGACACCACAGTGGTCAAAGCAGATTCGGCACCGATAGCCATCGGCGCCGAAAGCTTAGTGGATCCAGAATCGGCTCCAGCCGGAGCCGATCTCGACTCTATATGAGTCGGAGCCGAGGCCACAGGCTTAGAAACAGAAGCCTGGGTCTTGGCAGATTTAGTTGATTTTGTGGGGCCGACTTAGCCGGAGAGCCCTCCGGCTTAAGAAGACCCCTGAGAATCAACTTATTCCTTCTCTCCTGCAGGACTCTCTGGCTGAAGGAGTGACAAATAGCACAGGAGTCCTGCAGGTGAAGAGGGCCTAAACAGTACAGGCAAGAAGTGTGACCGTCTGTCAGAGACATCTTCTGACAGCACGAGTCACACTTCTTAAAACCTGAAACCCTCTCTTTAGACATGGTGCCTAACAAAACACACACACACCAGTCCAATTAAATTAAACTAATACCAAAAGGTATTTAGTAAAAAATACCAACACACACACCCTAACGGGGATGGGATAGGAAATTAACTGACTAAAAAATTAAAAGAGACAGGGATTTCTGTCAGAAAAAGTTAAAATTAAAGTTAAACTATCAAAACAAATAGTTTTAACTAAAAAGGGGCTTAAATGTCACAAATGTGAATTACTTACCAGGAGCTGGTAAAGAGAAGACCTCCCAAGCGAAGCGGCAAACGAGATCTGGGTACTTCCTGCCTTGCATCATGGGATATGGGGCTGCCTCGAGCTGGTAAAAGGAGTTCTCGAGCTAAAGCAAGTGCCGAGTCGGAGCCGAGGGATCGGCTCCGAACCCATCAAGCAAGAATGAAGGCGAGATTGACAACTTAACATTAAGAAGTTATGTACTTACCATAACATTCCATGTGAGTTGTTATTCTCGCATTCATTCTTACTGATGGGTTCGGAGCAGACCATTGGCTCCGATTCGGCCAAATAGCAAAGCTCGAGGTCTCAAAACAGCTTGAGGCCAAAGCCCTATCCCCACAATGCACCACTACATTCCCCAGATCTTGTTTGCTGCCAACTAGTGAAGAAACCTATACCAAATTTCAGGAAAACATAAAATCCAGGGAGAAGGACACCCTCCAGGAAAACCAAAACCAGCATGAAACCTCTCATGCTTCCAGACATCGGAAGGGGGTAGGAGGGAGGGTCGTAATAATGAAGGCGAGAAGAACAACTCACATGGAACGTTATGGTAAGTACATAACTTCTTAATGTGAAGTTGTTTAATCTCGCCTTCATTCTTACTGATGGGTAGCGTCCCCAGCACCACAATCTTGGGTGGCTCCCAGGAGTACCTGTTTCAGGACAGCAGATCCAAAAGAAGCTCTGTCCCTAAAGGCATTGTCTACTTTGTAATGAGATATAAAGGTATGTGGATTTGACCAGGTGGCAGCTGCACAAACAGAATCTATGGGCAACCTGGTCAAGAAAGCTGCAGAAGTAGAAACCACCCTTGTAGAATGAGCCTTGACCTTATTGTGTAATGCAATACCCGCTTCACTGTAGATAAAGGAGATACAATCAGAGAGTCATTTCGATAAGGTAGTTTTGGAGACAGGTGCACCTTTTCTTGAATCTGAGGAGACAAACAGCTGATCAGTCCTTCTGAGATCTTTTGTTCTATCCAAATAAAAATGAAGTTGTCGATGCACATCAAGTTTGTGAAGCATATAATCCAATTGGTTTGAGTGGTTGGGAAAGAAAATAGGCAACTCAGTCGTCTGATTTAGAGTGAATTCTGAACATACTTTGGGTAGAAATGATGGATTCGTCCTGTAGGAGTCCCTATCATTATGAAATATCAGATAAGGTGGCTTAATGGAAAGGGCTTTCAATTCGAAAATTCTGAGTGCTGATGTAATGGCCACCAAGAAAATGGTCTTCCAAGAAAGATACTTCAGCTCACAAGAAGATGCAGGTTCAAAGGGCGGAAGAATAATTTTGGATATGATTAGATTTAAGTTCCAGGGAGTAGCTGGAGATCTGATCGGTGGTTTTAAGTGCATCATACCCTTCAAAAAGGCCTTAGCCAGCTTATGAGACATGATAGCATTTCGGATGCACCTAAATGAAAATTAGAAATAGCAGCGAGTTGGACTCGAATGGTCACTGCTACAGCTCCTTCATTGAACAGTTTTGTCAGGAATTCCAGTATATCAGCTTGGAAAGGGTCAATGTTATTCTGTTGTGCCCAGATGGAAAACCTTTTCCACTTACTGAGGTAAACTTTCCTAGTAGAAGATTTGTGAGACGACAATAGGATATATGTTGCACTTCTTCTGATAAATTCTGGAATCTGGCTATTCTGGGAATTGGAGCAGCCAAGCTGTCAGTTTGATCGACTGAAGAGAGGGATGAAGAGCTCCTGATGAATGGGTCAACAGATCCAGCACTGGGTCCAGGATCCAAGGCTCCTCTAGTAGATGAGGCTTCAGATAGGGAAATAAAATTTGATGAGGCCAATATGGGGCAATCAAGGTAAGTGTCCTGCCCAGAAGACTGGCTTTCTGCAATACTTTGGGAATCAATGGAAAAGGGGGGAAAGCATAAAGGAGTCTCGGAGGCCAATCGTGGACAAGTGTGTCCCTCGGGGATTGACCCTGTTGAAGGATCAGGGCAAAGTAGTTGCTGTACTTGATGTTTGTGGGGGTGGCAAAAAGATCGCAGCAAAGCTGGCCCCATCTGCGGAAAATCATTTCTGCTATTTCGCTCATGAGAGACCACTCGTGAGGTAGCAGAATAGCTCTGCTGAGTCTGTCCGCTATTACGTTGGATTTCCCCAGGATGTGCGTTGCAATCAGAAAATGCTGGGTGGACGCTGCCCAATTCCATAATCTCAGAGCCTCTCGACACAGGGGGTAGGATTTGGTTCCTCCTTGTTTGTTGATGTACCAGACTACTGACATGTTGTCTGACTGGATTGAAATCGTGCCACGGGGAAGAGAGTCTTGAAAGGCCTGCAACACTAGAAGAACCATGCTCATCTCCAGAACATTTATGTGCAAATGAGCCTCATGAGTCTGCCAAGTACTTTGGGCTGTCCGTCCCTGATAATGCCCCCCCACCCGATCAGGGAGGTGTCCGTGGTTACTGTTGCAACTGGAGAGGGAAGAACAAATGCACAGCCCATAGTCACTGCCTCGGACGTTAGCCACCAGCAAAGGTCTTTCTTGCAAGTGTCGATAATCAAGACTAGATGATTCAAGGGCAATTCCTGAAAGGTCCATTGCGTGAATAGCAGCCATTGAGGAATACGCATGTGAGATCTCGCAAGGGGTATTGCAATGATTGCTGCTGCCATTGTGCCGAGCAGTTTGAGAATCTGTGATGCTGGTACCTTTCTACTTTGACAGTAGAGCCACAATCTGTTGTTGGAGGACATTAACTCTTTCGGGAGGGAGCTCCAGGGACATGCTGACCGTGTCTAAGTCTGCTCCTATAAAGACTGTACGCTGCAAAGGCAATAAGGCAGACTTTTCTAAATTTATTGTAATGCCCAGCTGTGAACATAGATCCCTGGTAGCTACCCTGGCCTGAATAAGCTGATGCCTGGTGGGGGTGGGTAAGGAGCCATCTGGATTCCAGGATGTCTCAAGTGAGCCATGACCACTGCCATGCATTTGGTGAACACTCTGGGGGATGAAGTGAGACCAAAGGGCAGTGCCCGAAACTGGAAATGACTGGCTCCTAGCCAGAAGTGCAGATGATCCCTGGATGGCCTGGCCATTTTGATATGGTAGTAAGCATCCTGTAGATCGATAGTGCACATCCAATCGTCCTTCCCTAAAAATGGGAGAATGGACTGAAGCATGACCATCCGGAACTCTGTCTTCATCACATATTTGTTGAGCCTGCTGAGGTCCAGAATAGGTACCAAAAAGAACTTTGAGTAAGTTCCGGATTCTTGCTGGTCTGCTGGAACTGGCTGGATGACTCTTTTTTTGCAATAGTTTCTGGACCTCTACAGATGCTATATCCCGTAGACTGGGTGGAACGTCTGGGATTCTTTTTGTTGGTCTGGGGTAAGAGTGAAAAGGAATGGAATATCCTCTGGATATAACGTTTTGTACCCATCGGTCTTCTGAGATATTTAGCCAGGCGCCTAGGTACAAAGACAAACATCCCCCAACTGCCTCTAGAGCAGGAGAGTCGGGCCTCCTTTCAGGAGCGCTGATAGGGTTTCCCAAGGAACTGATCCCTGTCACCCTGGTTCTGTGGACCCCCTCTGCCACGTGGGCATCATAATTCCACCATTGCATC
This sequence comes from Protopterus annectens, assembly GCF_019279795.1. Lineage (NCBI taxonomy): Eukaryota > Metazoa > Chordata > Ceratodontiformes > Protopteridae > Protopterus > Protopterus annectens. The sequence continues at coordinate 237,422,930 of NC_056751.1, forward strand.
CCCCTTTGCCCCTGGAGGAGGCTTCACCTTGTTAGTTCGGAAAAGTTCCTTGGGTCTTACGGAACCACATTTTTCCACCCCTTTGACCTTCTGGATAAGGTCTAGTAGGGGTAGAAAAACTGACTCCAATGGCAGATAGTGTCTTCCCATCTTGCTCACATCTGGTGAGGGTCTCTTACTTTTGGTCCAAATAAGGAGGAACCATCAAAAGGGGCGTTAACAAATGACGACGTAAACGGTTCCGCAAAAGAACATAAGCGCATCCACGAATGTCTCCACAGAGCGATTACTGTACCCGCAGCCCTACTCATTCCATCAGCTGCGTAAGGCATGAGATGCATGGACGAGTTCACAATGGAGTTGTGGGTAGCAAGCTGAGAAGTCACCTTGTCCGCCACTGAATAAGCTCCTTGAGGAGATCTCTTTGTAGATGTGTGAAGTGGGTCAGGTAGTTCAATGACCGAAGTGCAAAGGTTGCAGAACTGAACATGCGCTTCCCGAATCTGTCCATTATCCTAGACTCTCTATTATGAGGATGGACAGACACAGAAGTCTCTGATATCTCTTTTTTAGTGGCCGCCACCACCATCATGGCATAAACCGGTATAGGTTTAGATAAAAATGCCTCATCATGGGGTGCTGATATGTATTTGTTCGGTCTTCTAGGAACAGGCTCCATAAAATCTGGTGACTCCCATGTCCTTCGAGACAAAAAGTCCATTAACTCATCAAAGGGTGGAGACACCCAAGAGGTGGAGGGTCAGGACCCGAAAAACTTCAGGAGCACCAATTCATCATCAGTAGGGTTCTGGGGCTGCCAGTCCCCCCTTTGCTTAAGGATCTCAAGGATATCCCCAAAGGAAATATCCTCAGAGGGGGACCAAGGAGAACCTTCCGATTCCTCCAAATCGGTGTCTGACATGATGGATTCCTGAGGGGAATCTAGATGTCTCTTCTGAGGAACCTACTCAGTGGGAATCTCTGGGGAGATCTCAGAAGAGCAGGGTTACCCCAAAGGGGTGTCCTGAGGCTCTGAGTCCCTACTTTTGCAGTGAACCTGCGGTTGCGGAGAAGAAGCCGGTGCCTTTCGGGAGGAGGTGGTCATATCAGAGGTTGTGGAAATCCTGGGGGACAAAGCCCTACTCATGGCATCGAAGGCCCCACGGCTCTGATGCGAGGAAGCACCCGGGTCCAAAGACACCGAAGACTTCTTTCGCACCAGAATGACCAGCTCCGAGCCTGAGGTTGGAGCCAAACTCATCCATGCCAAAGCCCCAAGAGGAAGAGTCGGAACAGACATATTGGTTCGACTCCCCCCTCCCCAGGAACTGACAGGAGAGTGTCGGCTCCCAGATTCCACCACAGGAGCAGAGGATATCAGGGTGGTCGGTACTGAAAGGTCAGAAGTGAGTGTCGGCACCAACAGTTCCACCAATGACTGAATGGCCCCCTCCGGCTCCAAAGTCTTGATTCGAGTCTGAGGAGGAACAACCACAACAACAGGTGGAGACTTTGTCGGTTCCAAAGCAGCGGGAGCCGAAACAGACAGAATTTTGGTAAGCAACGGATCTTGTAACAATCTCCGCACCACTCAGTGCACGTCCAAATCCAAGAGTCTGGAAGCCCGAAAGGAGACCACTGACAGAGCTGGTGACCCCAGAATCGGGGACCTCAATGTAGGAGATACCGGTTCCAAGACTGGGGACCGGCTCCTACCAGCAACCTGAATGGCTGGCTCTGATGACACTGGGGCCGAGACCGTAGCTTTTTTTGTAATTTTAGTAGATACCGACACCGAAGAGCCCTTCGGTGCTGAGCCAGCTGAAGATGCTGGAGAGGAGGTCTTTGGTTGACCAGGAGCAGAGTCCAGGTCAGATTGAAAGGCCAACTTGATTAACCCTCAGTCCACTAACTTGCACTTCCTCTCAGCTAGCACCCTGGAACTAAAGCCATGTCCAATCGCACAGACCTCTTCTAAGTGTACCTCACCCAAACAGTATACGCAAGGAGAGTGCCCATCTGTAATGGACATCTTCTGGTTACATTTTTGGCACCTCTTAAAACCAGATTTTGTCTTCTCTGACATGCTTAGAAAATTACACAACAACCACACAACTAAAAAAGTAAGCCTAACCGGCTAAGAATAAGAAGGCAGCTAATTTAAGACTGCAAGGAAGCCCAACAGACTAAGGAAACAAAATGAGCCTAACCAGCTGATTAAAGAGAGGCAGCTAACTTCAAACTGTAATGAAGCCCTACAGGCTAATGAAAAGAAAAGGGCCAAAAATGGCCAAAGCCTAACTGGCTAACAACAGAAAATGCACCAAAACTGCAAAGCCTAACTCGGCTTGGGATTGACCTACCAAAAAAGGGCCAAGCCCAACAAGAAAAGCTATCTGCTAACTATAAAAATCTGAAAAACAGATTAACAGAGAACAGCACACTAAATAGCTATCTAACTAACAACAGCAATTAACTTTTTGAAAATTTCTGACTGAAAATACACAAAACATCTCTCTCCAATGGCCAAGATCTGTAGAGAACACCCGATCACTTGCAGCTGCAAACTAGATCTGGGGCCTATAGTGGTGCATTGTGGGATAGGGCATTGGTCTTGAGCTGCTTTGAGACCTTGAGCTTTGCTATTTGGCTGAATTGGAGCCGATGGTCGGCTCCAAACCCATCAATAAGAATGAATGTGAGATTAAACAACTTCACATCAATTTGTTTGGCCGTTACATGGATTTTGCCCTTTCTACAATGTGGAGCGATCTCGGAGTTGGAATATTTAGTTATGAGGGCGTGTGTGGAGGGCACAGGCTCCATATCGGGGGGTGAAGGCCCCCACTTAATTCATGTTTAATGTTTTGTTTTATTTGGGACTACGGCATTATTTCCCTGCATGGAAACTGCCATTCACGGTTTTGCATTTCCGATATTTAGTGATCGAGCTTTAGTTACTCGACTAACTAAAGCTTTGATCACGTAATATAGACACTACCTTATTAATATGCACAAGCATCTTCCTGGAACTGTGTGAGGAACTCTTCAGGATTTCTGCACATGTATGCTCAGTGGCCACCATGTTGTGGACTACAATATAGCCCCTGTAGCTTTTCCCATCCACACGTCTCTGTGGCTGGATTAAAAATTTGGTATTCATGGCAGTCCCTGATGTCATGCTCTGTCACTAGAATAGAAGACGAGATCCAAACATGTGACTGCCAAATAACAATAGGTGAGCGTACCCTTCTAGTATAGTGTACAACAGCATACCAGGATGCATAAATGCCTCAGAGTGGGAGCAAAAAACCAGTTAAGCTGAGAATGCAGAACAGGAAATAATAGTTAACACTGTAGCAGAAGCATCACAGTATTAGCTGAAGATTATAACCTATACACATTTTATTCCAGTCTGTAGCTGCAAGCATTTACTAAGCACATTACCAAGAGCCAAGTTTTATACCATGCGCACCCATTCTTGATGTTTACCTCACTAAGACAGAGAATGAGTCCATACAGAATGTTTCACAATACTCGACACCTATAAAGTATTAGTACAAAAATAAAAAACGTATGCTAATGCCTTATTAAAGCCACTTTCAAGGTCTAATGGTTCAGTTTTTGAAGCTTCAAATTACAACCAGGACTAAACCAACTTCTACATGTCATTAATTGTGGAAGACAATGAGTAATTTATATTGTGATTTCATATGCATATGTGCATTTAGAAAATTAATATGCACCCCAAAACAGAAAACAAAGCAAATGCCAGCAGATGTGAATCACAACACTTTATCAAGCAGCAAAAACAAAAGAACCAGTTTTGCTCATCAAACGCAAGCCTCTTCAGTTTATAACCATCATCATATGACTAATATATATAACAATTGAAACCAATCACATCAACTACAAGCCAACAGAAATTAAATATATAATAAATTAGACATTAAAGTGACAATTTGATCTATACAATAAATATAAAATCAATACATGTCATTCAGTCTTGGCAGAAACAGACCACCAACCAAAATGAGCCATCTTTTCTCTCTAACTCAGGCATTTCCCTCAAAGTGCCATCAACGTCAGTAAACACAAACTGAGCAGTATTGTACTTTAAAGAATGGCTATAAGTGGCTTTGTCCATGTCTTTGTATCTTATGGCACTTAAATGTTCACTAAAACGTGGTTTGAACATTGTTTTGGTCTGTCCAACATAACTAGCATGACAATAGCACTGTGTCAAATAAATGATGTTGGTTGTGTCACATTAAATGAAATGTCCGAAATTAAAACTCTTGCTTATATTAGCTGATGTAAAGGCAATAGTGTCCACAACACTGACAAAATTTACAGTAACCACATAATGTAGAACCACAATATTTGCTATAAAAAGGGAATTGAAAACGTAAAATTTTGCAAAATGAAAACTGTTGACTTAAATTACATGCAAGTCTATAACCATATTTGCAAGAATCATCTAAAACAGATCCAAAAATGATCTGACACTAACATATGCTAACGCTTATTAATGCCAGATCATACTTCATGAATATTAGTGCCAAAAGTAGTAGTAAATCTGATGTTATTAGGATCAGAAGCATCACAAACATTTGAATCACCATATTGAAACAAATCAATCCTAGACAGCCCATTAATCTGATTTTTAACTTGGGATAAGTGATAAGGAGGGTAACTCTGATCATAAAATCTCTGAAGTAACTTATGTGAAGCTTTCTGACAATCATCCTTAGTATCACAAATACATTCCGCTCTCAAAATTGTCCCTTAGAAACACTATTAATAATATGCTTGGGATGACAACTATCCAACTTAAGTGTTTTTTGAAAATGTAACTCTATAAATATTTCAATGCAATGTACCATATGTCTTCATAACCATGACACCCAAATAATCAAGTGTAAATAGTTCAGCCTTAGCTGTAAATTGAAAACTGAATCGATTACTTAAATACTGACAAATCAGACAATTGATCACCCTTACAAATAAATCACACATCATCCATAAAACATCTCTAAATATCAACAGAGGGTAAAGAATAGTTAGTGGATATGTCATAAATATAAATTTGTTTCAAAATGATCCATAAAAAGCTCAACATCTGCTTCCATCACAGTACCCTTGAACTGCAGAAAACACTAACCTTTACACAAGAAAATACTCTGGGTTGACAAATTCAACAATTTCTGTCAAAATATCATTGAATTCACATGGACAGATATTAGCAACATTTAAGCAATATTGTAAAGCTCTCAAACCACCATCATGGCAAACAGATGTATATAGTTATTTGCCATCTGTAGCACAAATGTAGCTTTGCCAATCAACGTGCATTTTGTGATATGACTTGCAAGACTTCTGTAGTAACCTTTAGTTAAGCTTGTACATACGTTAACAAAGGTTTCAAACACTGACAAAAAATTCAGACAATGGTTCCATTAAACAACCCCAGCCCAAAACTATAGGTCTTTCAGGTGGATCAACTAATTGCTTATGGAAAAATTTGTAGTTTAGGATCAGAAACTAAATATTACATCAATTGAAGAGAAATTACTTCATGTTCTACCTAAAATGTCAAAATATTTAACAACTCATTCTTGTAAAGTGAGGCAAGGCAAAATTATATAAAACAAGCCATCTTTTAAATCAGCAGCTAGGCATTCAGACACTTGCATACCAGATGCTTTCTGAAAGATGGGTCTATGAAACATTCAATCCATGCGTCCACCACCACCAACCACACACAGTATCCCTATTGATTACTATGTTATTCTGTGAATGTTTTTTGTGTTGTGACTGCAAACATTCATGACTGATCAGTGTCCCACCTCAGTTATCAAACTGTGAATGTGTTCTTCATGGCAGCTTTCATAAAAGCTGGTGTGCTTGGTATGCCAATGAAATAGAAGGCAGAATTGTATGCAGAACATAACGGGGAATCTCCCAATCTTTTACTCAGGTACAAGCAGTCTGAGTAATGCATATTAACATTTGAAGTGATATGAAGAAAAACAGGATGTGAGCTTAATAAAAGTTTTATACATACAATGCTACAGCTGACTCAGACAAGACTATGCAAAAGTACTACTATCATGATCAACAGCAAAGAATTTGAAGACTGACATATATCAAATTGTACAGATGGTGCATTTTTAATATAAGTGATGAGTAAAATAATGTTGATTCAATGTTAATCAACATCTAAAAGAACAAAAAATAATGCTGTCCACAGTACCTGAAACAGGTCTTAGCAACCTGCACCTCTAAGCCAGTATAGTATTGCTGAAGTTAAACGTTTTCTCAAAGTAAATAAACAGTAATGTAAGAAAGCAAAAAACCCCTTCATTAGCTAAAAACAGATAGATGTTCTTGTTAAACAATGTTACGATTCAACTGATCAAGCCAACATAACAGTAAAAACATTCCATAAAATGATTTAAAATAATACAATACCAAACACTTGCATGTCTTGAAAGAAATTTTGTTTTCATCTTAAAGGAAAGTCCACAGAGCCAGTCAATCTCTCTCTCTCTCTTTATATATATATATATATATATATATATATATATATATATATATATATATACCTACACTCATATAAAACACACACACACACAGACCCCCCCCACACAGATTATTTTATATTAAATTATATAAAACATAATCATAAGAAAGAAAGGTCCATAGAGCCATCTAATGAATTATAATGTATATATATATATATATATATATTAACCCGCCAAGTACATGTAGTTTTATGATTGAGTAGTGCATATTCCAGCCACTTGTAAGAGATAAACACAGAATGGATATGCCAAAAGCTGAATGAAAGTAAACCTGCTGTCAGGGGATTCAAGGAAAATATATTAAAGTACCATAACAGAAAGTAACTTATGACATGTGCTGTTAATAATCACAGAGAAAATACATGGTTTAGGCAACAGTGGTAACCCACAGTTTATAGACTATAGTAAATGGTAATCTAAAAGTAATATGTATAAATCGCTCTGTATGTATGCGAGTGTTGGTTTCAAACAAATGAAAGGCATCCAAGTTCATTTATTTTGTTCAGTTCAGTGGCAGAATCTGATAACCTGAATAATACCTTGCTGTAAGACTTGAAACATAAAACTGTATTAAGATAACTTATTTCTGAATGAGAATGAAATAGAACCAAGAAAAATATATGCTGTGTGCCACCCATGTGTGTTTTTAAATCTTGTAAAGTAAAATGTGCATATTTAGAAGGTACAAGTACTAAAATAATGGCTTGTAACTGCTTTTCTGTAATGCTAATAAATTGATGCTTAGCAACTTTCATTTGATTATTTAATTGAATGATACATGCTGCATAAATTACTGAATTATTACAATTTTAATTTATGATGCAATAAACAGTACTGTACAGTATTTAACATCATTGGCCATCAAAATAAAATCATGTAATGCTGCTAATTTTTTTATTTTTTTTTGGTTGCACAGTTAAAAGTTAATGCCAGAACACTATTCTAACTTATTCCTTATGTCTTTGTTTTGGCTCCATGGCAAAGCATCAGATCTTGACCATTTCACATAATTGTGATCAGAAAAGTGTAATACCACTTGAATGGCATTCTGAAGTACAAGAAATGCCCACCTGCACCCCCACCCCACTAAGTATTACCATTTCTGAGGCTAATGCATCTTGGGGGAAAGGAGAAATTCCTAGCTTACTGCAGTTTTGATTACCCAGTGCAAAACTCAGTAGTTGCAAAACAGTGAATGCATATAATGGCAATCACATGTTCCTCCCCAACAAGCATAGTGCCCTTTTGTTTCCTTATTTGCATCATATTTCTCATATGGAGTCATTTTATTGCTAGGTTTGCTTTATTTTACATTTCTCATGTGAATTTTATAGTTTTCATGTTAACAACTTTTATTATGTCAACAAATCATAGAGCTTCTAGAAGCTGTAGTTTGATATTCAGACTTATAAACTATGTAACTGTAAGTGACCTGGGTTTGTGTTGCAGAAATTCATGAATCCCACCTAATGCCTTTTAGTATTCTTCATGTTAAGAAACAGTATGGATACAGTTACATCAAATGCTTATGTGTAGCTGAAAAAACTACATCAAATGAAGTAAAACATGTATGTACACACCATGTCAGATGAGCTGCGAGGAAGTCCTCCACAATGGCTGGCTGTACAACTGGGGTACTCCGCGCTACTACTACCTTCAGCTTGGCTATTTTTTTTTTCCAGTTCCTACTGATGTATATTGTGTCATCACGTGCAGGAATTTGAGAAAGCCTAGTTCCTATACCCAAACGTTTTTTCCACTGCTCACTCAGCTTGGATCTTGATACAGAAATACATCACTGAGAAGTTCTTCAGTTTAAGGACTAGAAAGTACAAGCCAGCTGTGCTGTGTGCCTGTCAGATCACAAGCCAAAACCTATACAGGCATGTGCCCTACTGTCTACAGAACAACATGGCATAAGACCATTTGAGGATACAATAGGTAGAAGCTTTAGGCCTACATCCATGTTTCATAAGACAGCAATGGTTAAGACTGCATAACAAATGATTGTGCAGGAGGTTCCTCTACATAATTCAAGAACAGTAATGGAACATGATAAGATGTGAAAGGATATAGAGGGCAGACATCTGCCCTGGAGATAATCATACAACACTCATGTGCTGTCAGCTCTTACCCAACTACTAAGGGGGTGAGTCTGCATCCATCTTCTACCTGAACCAACAAGGAACCATTCAAATATGCACCCTGGCAACCATCTTTGTTCTCCAAGGAGTCAGCACTGCCCATCTCCTCAGTTCAGTGCCAGAGTTCAGACAGAATGGTTGTTCAAGTCCAAGGGCCAATGCTTGGTGTTTATTTGGAAATTATTGTGGCATATGGAGACCTGACCAAGAAAGGGACTCACTTCTCAGATCTTTTACTTGCTTTTATACATCAAGTATAATTTATCATAGAAAATGTTCAGATAAACAGATTTTAGCACAGCACCTGTGCATATCTGTTTTTAAACATTTCCTCCAACTACAGTCTGTGTATTTAAACTTGCTCTTCCCCTTTCATTGGAAAATGTGACCTTAACACGTTAAGTCTCTTTAGCTGAATTAACTACTGTCTAGCAAAGTGCCTTGGTGGCTGAAAGGTTGTCAAGATACTCTCAAGCTGCAGTACCAGAAGCTTTCTCATAAACTACTGCATTCAACAGCACAGGTCAGCACTTGAAACTGTCTTAGATTCTGATTAAATATATACACAAAGTGCTGCTTCTGAATTTAATCAAGCCTAAATATATTTCACAAGGAGTCACTCAAGCTGCTTAGCTAAGGTGAACAAACTGCCACTGCTTCAGTGTTTCATCTCTCATTGCAATACTGACAATGCAAATAAGTAAACCCGTTTTGCAATTAAAATTTGAACAAAAGTGAAATGACCTACGATTTTACTATAAGCTTTTTGACCGCATTGTTTAAGGGGTTCACGTAGCTCAAATTAATCACATTAAGACAAAATTCCCAAAATACTTACAGCACATGGTGCAATACAGCATTACAGAACTTTGTGTGTGTACAATGCATGTTGCTTCAGTGCCAAGGGGCTTTTATTCGCTGATGGCAGTCAGCTACCAATGAAATGTGAAGATGAATGCTTGGAAACGTATAATTAGCACTCCCGGTGTGTTCATACTAACCAAGAAACAGCACAGTATTTATCTGGACTGGAAGAGCTGGCATTTTTGGTGCTTGAGAGTAATTTAAGTATCTATTCTGAGGTAATTACTGGGGCAAGTATGGAAACTATATTTTTATATAGGGAAGTTTGGAAGGGAAAAAGGCATAAGATGGAGATAAATATACCTGCTAGGATGTTAGCTATATCCTCAGGGTTTGAGTGAACAATACCTCTACAGATTACCTTGGTACGATGCTGCAAATAATTTTTGAGGTTCTTTATATGATTATCCTTTACTAATGTAGGAATGTTTATTTTGCAATTAGCTCTGTGGGATTTGCTATTACTCAGACTCTGTTATTAATCTTTTTGAGGTTGATAGCATGCTGCGTTTTTGTTCCATTCTACAGGACTATGAGCTTCTCAGTGGTGCACAACCTTTTTGTGGGGAGAGCCACTACACAAATTCTTAATGCATCTGCGGGCCACCTCAAAACATTACGAGTTAACAATAGGTACAGGTGACTGGCATTTTTACTTAAGACAGCAGTCAAGAAATTGCCTGTTTTCTATATCAACTTTGCGTTTTACTTTATTCTGGCTTGCAGCCATGACTTATTACAAACTCTTGCAGAAAGTTACTACTGTTTACAAACTAACCGGGAAAAAGCCAAAAGAAGAAGTTATAAACAAGAAAGAATAGTTACTTCTGTGGCTAAAATTAGAGATGTGCACAACTGCAATTAATTAGGTAAGTAAGCACATGCTGGTTTGCATGACTGGAGTAAGGCATAGTATTTTTTCACTTTTTTTTAAATTTTTTGGTTACTCTCTGGGGGCCGGATGGAGTTGCGTGGAGGGCCGGATTTGGCCCCCGGACCGAACATTGTCCACCACTGTTGTAGAGTGTTCATAGCAGAGTTCCACGAAAGGGTTTGTTTCTTAACTTGGCATTGTATTTGTGGTAAATAGGAAACATCAGCTTCCATGCTGAAGTTGAAATGGGAGTACAAGCTTTGGGAATATACAGCAGAATTAACTACTGGGCCATAACTGGTCAGAACTGTTAATCAATCTCAGATTATCACCGAGTACTAATAAACCATCCTTTAAAAATTCTCAAAAGATGATTTAGTTGGTCCTTCACCTGTACTGGGGCACTTTGGTAGAAAAAGGAAAAAAAACCTCTCACTGGTAACATGAGATTACTGTGGTGTACAACAATCGATGATGAGCAGACAGGGACTGCACTGGCAAGGACAAGGCTGAGTATGATGTCGCCTCTAGTGAGGAAGAACACTAACTGGAAAGAATATGCATTGATGAAGTCAAGGGAGCACTTAGCGTGCTTATTAGGTGTGGTAATTATGACAGGATAGTTAGCAAAAGTTATTGGTGTCATATTTGAGTTAATGGAGATCTCTCTCTGCTAGATATGCTCTTTTTTTTTTGTGTTTTTCAAAAATGAGGTTTGCTAGCTGACCAGCATGTGTTGCAAGAAATTGTTTACTGATATTACGATGAGAGAAAGTTCAAGGTCATTGTCCTGGTCCATTTGACTAGTTGATGGCATTTCAGACACTGAAAGACATGCACTACATATGTTCTGCTCTCTACACTTGTGAGTCTTAACAATGGCAGACAAACCAGGTAAGGAGCACGTGCCCATTGCTCTGCAGACAGGTTTCAGTGACAACAAATATTTTTTCTGCAGTTTGGAATGCCTTGTGAGAGAGCATTTTCTTACTTAAGCAGTGCTAAAATTATATTTTCCACATTCAGTTTTGCATTTAGTAGGTGGGCAGCCTGTGCAGACTGACATTGCCTAAGAAGGCACTATGTGTTGCCAGTAAATCAAAGCCCTGATTAGACAGGTGCAAACCATTCTTGGAGAAACAGGTGGGACTGTTTCCATACTTCCTCTGGGCTGACACACACATTGGTCCCCCTCACAATGACACCAACAACTAAGCCAATTATTGACGTCTTGTCATCTTTTGCTTATATTAAGGCATCATTCTTAGTCATGGTACAATACTGCTCAAGACTCGCATCCTACCAGCCTTAACAGGCATACTGCTAGATATCCATCATGCCTGTCTTCATATAGTCTAAAGTGATGCACTACAAGTCATTCACACCCACATGAATAATGACCACATTGCAATAATAAATGGGGTGAAGGGACATGGTGCCCTGGTGATACAGTGAATTCTAACATCTGAAAGGCAGCAGTTACTTTGTCTTCCTCAACCTTGCGAGTGGTACACTGGTGTTCAAAACTACAGAGTCACCCTTAGCAAGTACATTACCCCAGCACAGGGACTGCTATTGTAATCTGAAGGGCTTGGCCAAACCTGTCTGAGGACTCTTTCCTTAGGTAGCAGTGGTAGAAGAATCTATATCTAGTATAAAATAGGAGTTACCATGTTGCTGAGATTTGACTGTGGTGCACACATCTAATTTGCCACACCTAGAAGGTCTCTGTTTTTGAAACACCTCAGCATAACAAGCCTTTTTGTTTGCCTTGCAATATGCAGGAGTGATGTTAGTATGGACATTGATAACCAGTTTGCGCAGGAGTTTTTTTTTTTTTTTTTTTTGTCGTTTGTTTAGTTGTAAGTATTTGTGGCTTTTAAATGTGGGAATTCTGTGGTAATAGCAAATGTTTGTCAGTGAGCATGGGGCAGTTTATACACTACCTCAGGATGCCTAGTGTTAGAAGACTAGCAACAAATGGGACAGACAGACTGAGGACCTATGGTTGATCTAGAGATGTCAGGTGGTACACTTTATGTAATGATATGGAATTTGATGTTCTCCTGTCTGCATAAAAGGGAGGAGTAGTTGCATTGTATATAAGGAGACAGTGAAGCTAAGCAAACAGTGCAAAATCAAAGCAACACAATATAATAGTTGTATTACATGTAAAGGACAATGAAAACCTGTACAGTGTAACATAATACAGTTAAATACCAAACAATGCAGTAGACCTCAGCATAACTTAGCACAGTACAGCACAATCCATCACAGTATGCTAAGAACTAACTACCCACTCAACAAAGGATATATAAATAAAAGAATCTACTGAACAACAGGCATAAATGCTTTAGCACAATAAACCTAGAGACGTCTAGTAAAAATAGTATGAGCGTGCCTGAGCATCAGGCAGGAATATTACAATGCAGTGATCAATGCACTACCAATTAATTAGTGTACAAATAAGCAAGAGGCCCAATAATGACAGCACAATATTCCAGAAACTGCTGGTACAATCATCTAGCCGCGGTGGTGCAGCGGTTAGCGTTGTTGCCTCACAGCAAGAGGTTCTCCCGTTCGATTCTCGGCTGGAGTGCCTTCTATGTGGAGTCTGCATGTCCTCCCCGTGGTCGAGTGACGTTTAAGACATGCAGGTAGGTGCGTGCGTGAATGTGTGTGCCTTCTTTGAAGGCTGGGCATCAGGCTGGCAACTCGGCACCGTAAAAAATCCACTGCCAATCATTAGCGTACCAGAGTTTCGCTGTGGCGACCCCTAACCGGGAAAAGCCGAAAGACATTAGTTTATTGGTACAATCATCTCCAAGATTTTCCATAGTGGTTAAAATAACAGGCAAAATGTCACAAGATTCTACAATGTGGACAATACAATAGGCAAAATGTTAAAAATATTAGGTAAATAGTCACAGGTGCCACAATACAATACTCAGGTGAAGATGTCAGAGTCATACAATGTAGGACAGTAGAAACAATGCAGTAAGGTGTGTAACACTATTACAGCAAGGATAAAATAAAGCAGGGTAGTAAACAGTCAGTTGCAGTTGAGAAATGCACAGTGGTAAACAATCACCAGTGGACAGAAGGTGCTGCAAACTGCACCACATGCAACCAGATTATACAGCTGAGCACTAGACGCTATTAATCAGTAAATCGGTTGGAAGGGCTAGGACAATTACCAAGCCAAGTATTTGCTACTGTTGTATGCATTCTAGTAATCTGTTGTGCATTCTGCAAACCAGCTGTACAGACAGCAGTACTTCCCAGATTGCTGTGAGACTGAGTCACATCTGGTAGCAGAGTTCAAGGCAAGTTAGTTGCATTATAGCCCAGCACAACAGGGTGGTAACAGCCCAGCACAACAGGGTGGTAATGTCCACTAACACAAGTTTAAATTAAACCATAAGAGCACGCAGGCCACAATTAAAGTTAACACTGCTGTGTAACCAAGAGTATGTTAAATCCAAACGGCATCAGTAACTCCTGCTCTAACTGTGGGCAAATTACCATATCACTTCTCGGACTTTGTCGGACAAAGAAAACTTCAAAATTGTACTGAAAAGAAAGGGTTAAGGCACTGATGTAATGAATCATGTGATGTTAATTGATGTTATTTATATGTGTTTTTAGCAATTAAGTAACTTGGTCTGATGAAGTTTATTTCAAACGAAAGCGCTTACCAGTTACTTTATTTATTTTGCCATTTAAGAATTAAAGTTTGCTTTGCAAACTCTGAATCATAAATAACTTGTGATCTCGGAGGAGTCAGAGTACTTCAGTAAGAGGCAGTGGGACTATGGGTTCCTAAAACCAGGTCTGCGGCTGTGCTCTGAAAATCAGAGCAGGCAGAACAATATTTTTCAAAGGGTGAGGAAGTACCCATTCCAATAAAATCTGGCACTTCATATTTTTCCTGTACTCAGATGTCACCCACTATGTCTTTGATATGACCTGCCTAAATGTTTACAGTAAAACAGATCATAGGAAAACTCAAAATATGGATGCATAATAGGGCTTCTTTGTCAACCACCTGAATATTCTTTCTATTTTCTCAGATTATAAATTCTTCTCATTGTACTTACTTAAAATTAAGATAGTCAATGTTTAAGTTCAATGCTTCTTCAGACCCACTTGATCAAATATGAGTGGGGTGAGTCGCAGACAGGAACTCATCTCTCTGCACCAAAGGAATGGTATACTTCAAAGTGTTCTTTTAACATTATTTGTAGATTTGTTGTATTGGATGTTTATGTTTGGAGAATGGTCTTTAGGAGACTTCTGAATTAAAACAAATGCTCTGCAGTTTATGTAACACTTGGCTACATAATTTCTGTGCCTTTTTAACCACCAAGCCATTTAAAATGGCTTAGCTCTACTAATAATCTAGACTATCCAGGCTTGCAGGTTTCTTTGTTTTTTGCATGAAAACCTTGCACTAAGGTCTAGTGCATCTACAAGTTGCCAGTTCTATCTGGCCACTTGTGCAGTTTACACCTCCTCATGCTATATGTTTGGAAAGTTTGATACTAAAGCAGTATAAAAAGTATGGCTATGGTCATCGTGAAGGGGATCAGGACCACCTCAGGTCATCCTTCGCCTGTTGCAGTGCTAATGCTGCATTGCAACCCAGTGAAGTCAGTAAGGCAATCACATATGAAATCCCAACTTGTAGTAGTGATGGAAGTGGTCCATAAGAAGGGTGGATTAGGAGGAATATCAGGGACCTTGGAAGCCATCCTGCAGCTTTCAGATCTGGCTTAGCTTTAGAGTCTAAAGCAGTTGTGGTGGCCTCTTTTTCCTTTCTTGGTTTATTTATTTGACATTTGTTGACCAGGTTCGCCTGACTGAGCTTGCGCCCTTTTCCAGCGGAGGCCCGGGGAGAATAGCTCCAAAGTACAGAAATTATACAAGAATAAAAATCAAAATACAAAATTATACAAGTGAAGAATTGTCAGTGCTGACTAAAAATTCACAACTCAACAGTACAAATTATAAAAGCATAAAAATCAGAGGGGAAAGTTGTGCGTGTATGAACTTCACACTACAGAGCAAAAATTCATGCTACTGATTATGCTAGTGAATTATACAAGAATAAAATCAAAGTACAAATTATGCAAGTGAAGAATTAACAGTGATAACTAAAGAATTCATAACTCAATAGTACGTATTATACAAGTATGAAATTCAAAAGGCAAAAATTGTGCATGTATAAATTCACAATACAGGGCAAAAAATTCATGGTATTGATTATGCTAGTGAAGACTCAAAAGGAGTTAAATACAAGTTAAGTAGATGCAATAGAACACATATACAAAAGGTGAAAGTTCGCCCAGCGCTAGTGTGAGCTCACTACGGAGCACTTTATTTTGATGTGTATAGATTTCAGTACTGTTTGATTTCTATGGCACTTGCTCTCGGGAAAGAGACCAACAGGCTAGCTGTAGTCCTACTACAGGCAAATGAGTCATGGGTTTTAAAACCCTAGCAGATTACACTCCAGAACCCTCTCAGGTGTCAGGGTTCTCACTAGCAACTGTTTAAAGGACCTTCATGGCCCATCCATATCTATTTTCCAAACTTCCAAACCAAGTCTCTTACTTACACTGACAGGCCTTTTTTTTTTTAATTTCCCATGAGCCAGCTAAGTAGGAGGCTAGTCATGCATTTTTTTTTCAGTTTGGAAATATGTAACAGTGCGTAAGTATGCTTTGTACATTGATAAAAAGAGTCATTACCTACAACTGCTCTACCTCCAACTCAACATCTGACAGACCTGGTTGTTGCAAAGGAGTTGCTCTGGCACTCTGCCTCTTTAGGCCAGAGTTGTTCTCCTGTTACAAGAACAGACATTGGGACTTTATTTTTTTTTTCTCATTCACCAAGAAGTAAAGCAAACTTCCGTACTGTGGACATCAGCAATTTCAACTTTGAGATCATCTCTTGTGAGTCTGCTTATAGTGCAAAATCTTGATGCACTAGTTTCTTTACAGATTTTGTATAGCCTCACTAGAACTAACACAAACCTATTAGTGCATAAGCATGCAAGACCTCTACAAAATAAATTCTGCAATTCTCTCTTGATGCTTTATTTCGGTGCGACCTGCTACTCTTAGATCTTTTCCCCATTTCTGAGTTTTACTATACCCCACAGCAGAGCAGCTCCCTAGTCATCCCTTCTCAGAATACCATGTTTCCCCATCTCAAGTGTCCCTTTTAACACTGCAGTTCTGTTTTCCCCAGGATTTCGGTTGCTGACTGGTACACAACTGTGGAAAGCCAAATTTGCTGGAATGATATTCATTGTTGAGGTTTTCTACCAAAGTAGACAGCTCAGAAACTTTGGGCATTCCATCATGGATCACCTTTAACTGCAAACACTAGGCCTGTGTTCCATTTATTTAATAGTACTGTCTCCTTCATCCAGCTTCACCTGTAGTTCTTACACTGACCACTATACCTCCTCCTTCTTTCAGCTTTTCCTGGTTAGGGGTCACCACAGTGGATCACCTGTCTGCTCATGATTGGCAGTGGAGTTTTACTGTGTGGAGTTGCCAGCCCAGCGCCCAACCTTCCACGGAAGGCACACACACCCTCATGCCTAGGGCCAATTTAGAGTATCCAATCTACCTACAGCATGTCTTTAATGATCACAATCCCATCATTATTTGACTGACCTGCTTTGTACCTCAGCCCTCTTAACATTCCATAGCTAGATAGATTCCATCCCACAAATCCTTTTCTGCATAGCTGTTCTTGACTTTGGACATACTGCTTCAAGACAGAGATTATCTATCCTTAGTGGGGGAATTCACTGGAGAAATATCTCCACATTAATCTGGTGAAGTCGTGAGCAGTGCTTGTAGCAGTATAAACTCTGATGCACTTTCAGCAGCTAGAATCTTTGCAAGTGAGGACAAACAGCTAAGCATATATATGGGGAATTTTTTATAGGTTGGGTGCCTCCTCCCACTCCTTCCATAGGGAAAAGGAGAAACACTCCACATGTAGGAGTAGGCATTCATTTTGATATTCCTCAACATTGTAGCATTTAGCTTCATCCACACCTCCACCACATTGCTGGAATTCATATTAGCTTAAAGCAAACATCAACACTTATTTTGTGTGCAAATTCTGCCCCCCATGCCTGGTGACTATCAAGCTATCCTACGGAAAGGCATACAGTGTCATCCAGGCAATCATGAAAATGATTTGTACTCCCGTTAGCATCCTGGCAACAAGAGCTTTCACCATTTTTATGGCCTAAACTCATATCTGGTGGGGACATTAATTCTTGCATCACCACAAGAACTGCCTGTGCCCCCTAGTCCATGCACGTGCGCTTCTTTACATGCGTCAGCAGGAGGCTACAGCTACCAGCTTACACAGCTATGACCATATGTTCCTGATATCACTTCTCCACACCATGACAACAGAGGCCCTGTCATTATGGTAGTGGCACGAGTCGGTTGGAAATCAATGTCTCTTTCCCCCAGAACAGGCACATCCATCCTCCTTACCTGTGCTGTCAAGTGCTTGTGATGCTAGTCAATCTCTCATTACCTGGGCTACATGCCACAAGAACAGGCAATAAAGAGCAACAGTTTAATGATACTTCAAACACAAGGTGTTCCAGGAACTGTCGGAGAGAAGGCACCTCTGCCCAGGTCCTGTTTTCTTTTCTTTTTGTTAAACTTTAATAAATGTGAGGTTCTTAAAAAGTGACACAAGCACATATACCATAACAGAAAACAAACTATAACATTTCCTTTATTTTCACGCAGTATATGTATATTCTCTTTCTAACAATTTTAACTTCAGCAATACACAACTTACTCAATTCTTGCCTACCCTTAAAATTCACTACTACTCCTGAACATTATTCTGTATATATTTTTCTCATAAATTCCATTTATGAGAATATTTGCTCCTTTCCTTTTCTAACAATCACACATCCAGCTCTACTGGGCAGACACTCCCCTGATAAAAGCAGTGGTAGCTGCAGTGGCTGTGCTGGAATGTGCCCTGATGTGCTCAGGAACCTTCTTGTCATGGTGCTTGCAACAAAAGGCAATGCACTTAAAACTTCATTTAGAAATAATTTGTTAACAGCTTTTCCTTGATTGGTAGTTGCAAAGGCAAAAACGGTCAGATTTTCTAGAGCCCGTAGTTTTGTGCATATAAAACTTCAGCTGCCTTGGAACATCCAAGGAGTGAGGGGCTCTTTCACCTTTGTTCATGGTTCAAGTAAAAAAATATGTAAAAAAGTCTGGTCTGTGACAACTACAGGCATAAATGTGGGGCTGGTTCTCACTGTGCATGGGAAAAGAGACAGATGCAAAGACGGATAGGCTGAAATAGCAGCAGTGCTGATTTCAATAGGAAAGTCCCTTAGAGAAAACTTCTGCTAGGTAAGAAAAAACTAGATGGGTAATTGCTTGTAAAGGTTGTTGGTCCTTGCATTAGCAGTAGTAAGAAAACTTTTTCCATTTAGGATGTTTTGGCCGACTTGGCAAGATCTGAATCCAATAGAAAATCTGTGGGGTGACCTGAAGAGGGCTGTGCACAAGATATGCCCTTGCAATCTGACAGATTTGGATTGCTTTTGCAAGGAAGAGTGGGCAAATATTGCCTAGTCAAGATGTGCCATGCTGATTAGACTCCTACCCAAGAAGGCTGAATGTTGTAATTATATCGGAAGGAGCTTCAACAAAGTATTAGTTTAAGGGTGTGCACATTTATGCAACCAGCTTATTGTACGTTTTTTATTTTTTATATTTTTCCCCTAACAGATTTGTTTTTCAATTGAATTGTACACGTTATAGGTCACATTAAAAGTGGGAAAAGTTTTGAAATGATTTATTGTGGTCTCATTTTTTATATCACAAAAACCTGGCATTTTAACAGGAGTGTATACACTTTTTACATTCATTGTACCTATACATACACATATAGATATTACAGATATTACACACACACACACACACACACACACACACACACACACATTTTATTTGAATGCTCATTTGACTGAATCCCAAACAGTCAAACCTATTTGACTGAAAAAATCATTGGATAGAAAACCTTCTCCACAACAATTATACCCCCCACATCCCCTTTACTTAACTCCATGGATGAATAATTGGGGATACAACACCACACACAGTGAATCAGTGCTGGGGCACAAACACAAACATGTACAGCTCTAGAACTACAACATAATTGCAATCCACACAGACTTTGCTATACTCACCTCCTAATAACTCCTGTGATAAGAGACAACACCTTGACAGACATCTGTAGACTTCCTTACTCTTTTATCAAATGACTTTTCAATCAAATGAGTTCAGCCATTTGGGATTCAAATGACACAGACCCATATACAGTATATACAATATGCTGCGGGAAACACACCCCCACACCCACTTTTTCACCACCCACATCTTTTCAGCTCTGTCCCAATTACCCCTCTCCTCTAACATCCCTTTAGCCCTATCAAAGTACCAAGTAACCATTTACACCAAGACTACATCCCCGCCAGCTTCACTTACTGTGACAAGATGCAGGCAGCCTACACTTGGTTGAGAGATGTGTTTTTTTTTTTGCCTTGCTATTGCTCAATGGCTGTTAGATACAACCCAAATGAAGGCTCTCACAAGCATAGGCACTTTCAGCCTGTTTTACCTGCTGGCGGTAGCATGTTCTTTCAGTGATTAAAAGCTACTGAGATTCTGTAAAAGGGCTGTAGCCATACCTCTCAACCTCTTAGAGCAAGAAATCTGGACAAAGCCTCAAACAATGGGGAGGGGCAAAGGCCTAAAAATAGGAAAACATTTTAAATATTGCTCTTACAAACTTAGAAAGTAGACATCAGAATATAAGGAAATCCACAGCTTACACAACGTTTCTCCGGATCCACCAATAAGTGCTCACAACTGCCAGTAGTGATAAATCCATGATTTAATAAAGTCAAAAAAACACAAATTGATGAAAAACGGACTGATACGACAAACACTATAAGCATGAACAAAGAAACAGAGCGAACTGTAGAACTACGTTAAGCGCTTTCAACCAATTTATAAATATATATTTTTTTAATTTATTATATATTTTTTTACATTTTATATCATTATTTTAATTAATATAGTTATGTAGTATAGTATATTGTTATATTATCATTTGTTTATAAAAAGTATAAGAGAAAAAATGTTGATAAGTGACATTTGAAAGCATCGTAAAGGATGTTAATATTTTATGCTAACAAAGAGTGAATATAGCTTTAAGGAAAGGTAAATATGTTGTTTTGCGCCACTGAAGTTATTTAAACAGCGTAATAGTTATACGCTTTAGTTCTGATGAAGACCAGTTGATTTGGTTGAAAGCGCTTAACGTAGTTCTACAGTTCGCTCTGTTTCTTTGTTCATGCTTATATTATAGTGTTTGTCGTATCAGTCCATTTTTCGTCAATTTGTGTTTTTTTTACTTTATTAAATCGTGGATTTATCACTACTGGCAGTTGTGAGCACTTATTGGTGGATCCGGAGAAACACTGTGTAAACTTAGAAAGCAGATAGAACAGCAGGTTTTGCATTAGCATGAATTTTTCTGAAGGGTATGAAGTCTGAAACTCAAATGACTGACATTATTTTCTGACTTCAGTCCTTAATGTCTTGCCAGAAAAACACAATTTTATAAGATACAGACCAAAAATATGAGGCAAAAATCTGGACATTCTGTGAAAATCTGTACAGTTGAGAGGTATGGCTCTAGCAGAAGTTCTCATACTTCCCTCTAGAGATGAGGTAACTGACTACTGTCAGCTTCATCCCATGCCTCGTACAACTCCCCTGGTTCCAGGTCATTAGTCAAACCTCATCTGCCAACAGCATATTTTGTAACAAAAACCTAGATCACCAAGTTCATACTAAGCCACAATGTGCAAACACTAGATGTCCAGACAGTATACTGCAGCAGTGTTTTTTCAATGTAACAAATATGTGCTCTATCAATTCAGTTATGAAGTCCTCTTCAGAAGGTGTGCAACTGTTTCTTTCTTATTTCCTGCTCAGCAGTTTTACTCTTCATCTCTCTCTTGTTCTGCACAGGCCTACTCCTACCATATCTCTCAACTGGCCCAATTTTCAGAGAATGTCTACATTTTTGTCTCATAGTTTTGGTCTATTTCTCCTAGAGTACATGGTTTTCTGGCAAATCATCAAGATTTGAAGTTACTTAATGATATACATCTGAGTTTCAGTCTTCACATCTTTTAGAAAATACATGCCAACACAAAAGCTATTATTCTAATAACTTTCCAAGTTTACAACAATAACATTTAAAATTTTTCCCAGTTTTTTTTTTGGTCACCCCTTGGAACATCATGTAACTGGCCCAGCCCCCAGTGACCCACATCCATGCAATGTCTACCAGGCTTTTCTTCTCCCTCCAACATACTCCAATACTGCTGGGGCTGATCCTGGATTTGAAGGATGTCCTTGAGGCTTGTCCGTCACTGCTTTAGTCCAGGGGCTTGTTCGTCTCTCCTGTCTGGGGGAGGGGGGTATTTACATTGCCCTACCCACTTCCGGACCCTGTCTCCATTTGTTGACTGGATTTGAAGGCAATTCCCCACTTTGAACCACAATCCCTTAAGTGAATGTGATCAATGAATGCCCAACCAACTGGGATGGGCTGGTACACCCATCCCTCCCTGCTGCTCCATCAGTTGTCCAAGTTGCTAAATGAACCCAGGTCGATTGGGATGTAGTTATCCCTCTATGCCATCGAAGCAGCAATTTGTCCCTGTTTTTGAGACTTTCCTTCCCTCATTACTTTTAGCTTTGTCCAGATTTCTTGCTGTTAGGGGTTGCAAACTATGGCTCCTGCTGGTGCATGCAGCAATATTACTGCAAAAGAAGAGCACACATAACATCTGCACTAAAGTGATGGCCAAATGACAGTTTTCTACATCCACTGCAAAAGCACAATTGGTGAGACAGGAAACAAACTACGATACATACAGATATAAAAACATATACTTACCTGCATTTTAGGGAGCTCCAATAGCAGCCACTGGGTGGAACAACTGCCCAGGCAAAGAAAAAGTGTAATAAAACACCAACTGAGGAGGACTTCATCACAGATCAACTGACACGTTATATTGGATACTGTGACTCCACATTAGTGGGTATATAACTAAGAGGAGCCCCACATATAAACCTCCTGGAAAGCTGGAACTGGAGAAATGTCAAAAAAAGGCAAAAGCCAAGAAAACGATATCCTGTAAAACCAAAGAGCCAAAGGACAGCTGATACCAGGAGTCGCACTCTGAGCAACAATGCTTGACAAAGATGTGAAATGAGGAGCAAGAGGTTATTGCAGAAATATCCACAGCTGAGACATACTTAAAGAAAGCACCAGCTATAGCAATGCCCCTTGAGTGACCTTTGAAGGCAGTATTTTCCAATGGGTGCTTTGTTGCCAGGCAACAAATCACAGAGCACTCAATACACTAAAACTAACACGTCCTTCCTCCCTGCAATGAAAAGTATAAAGACTGTCTTACAGAAATGTCAAAGTTATGAAGGGCTCTTCTCTGGTTTCTACCTCAAAAAACAAGGACATGAATACACACGTTTGAGGATAAAAGTAGAAATATTTTTCATAGAAACATGAGTTGAACCAAAGAGACAATAAATACTTCTGAAAGAACAATAGAGCTGTCTTGAAAATGAAAGCTTAGAGTTTGAAGAAATTATGGATGGAGGTGATGGCCACCAACAAGCATTTGCCAAGAAAAGAACTTCACAGCCACCAAATCTGCAGGCTCAGATGTGGAAGAGGCAAACCCAAGCATGACACTAAAGTCCCATTGAGGAAAAGGGTTCTTCAAAGGAAGCTCAGAAATACAGAGCCTCTTTAATGAACTGCTTAAACTACCTGGTGTTGGACCACAACTTGCTCTCAGGCAGTTCATGGTGAGCATAATAATGCATCTGGATACTGGAATAACTGGCTTCGAGATAATACAATTAAAGTAGGTCAAGCAACCTGCTGGCCAACTAACATGAGGTGGCACAAAATAACTCTTCATCTAGATAAGTTCTTCCACTTGACAGTTTAGGTTCAGAAAGTTGAAGACTTTCTTTAAGCTTCAGTCATCTGTAAATCGTCTACAGGAAATTCAAGCAGGATCAAGCAAAGCATACTCTAACAAGAGCTACATTCTCCCACCTAGATAAAACGGCTGCTCACTAAGGCACCCCCAACTCCTAGAACTCATTGATCAGACAAGACTTCAAAATCTTCCAGCAGTGAAGGAGTAACTTGCGGGAGTGCACTACTGTATATATATATATATATATATATATATATATATATATATATATATATGGAGTAAAGGTGACATCCAAGTCTACTAGACCCATATCACTTTTATGCACAGTGAGTAGGAGTACTGACCTGCTTGCACAGATACACAAATTGGGACTGGTTGGCATATCAGGTCAGAAGGGCATTCAGCCTCATCTGCTCCCAAAGCCTTCAAGAAATAGCATTGCCAACAGCTCTAGCTGGTTTACACTGTACCCTCATTCCGTGTGGGGGGGGGGGGCAATTTCACATGAAGCAGGCAGAGCACCACATTAAGATGTATATCCCACGCCTGCAAAATCCACTGGAAATTGATAGGCTCAAGTGGAGGAAGGGAAGGTCTACAATGACACTGGCAGGGAGTGCCACCAATACAAGATCTATGAAATTTATGTATTGTGATTCTGTAGCACTGAAAGGAATCATGAATGTTATGGCTGCCATTAAGCCTAGAAAACATGGAATAAGCAGAGTCTAGAACCTTTTCTGAGAACCTTCTCTAGGCTACTAAGCTATGCACTCTTGGGTCTTTTCTGATGGCATGAATAATTTATACTGAACAGTATCCAACTTTGTACCAATTAAGGCAATCTGAGACAGACAGTAAAGAACTTTGTTTAACAAGACTGCTAGAGACTGCAACTGCAAATACAAGGCTACTCAAGCCAAGGAAGCTATAAGGATGCCTCTTAATGAGACCATCAGATGCCAGTTATTGAGATAAGAGAACCAAGTGAAGGTCTTCCTCCTGCAAAGACTCATCCACAGTGGCCAACACCTCAAACATTCTAAATGCAGAGAAGAAGCAAAACGGCAGCAGTTTGTTCTGGAGTTGGTGCCTATCCATGTTTAAAAGAAGGACCCACATGTGCAAAATATAGACACTGACAAACTAGAAGGTTACTATGTCCAGTAAAATCTTCCCAGTACTCTGCAGAAGAAAGGCATGATATCCTGGAGAGCGGCCATCTACTTGATCCACTAGAGGTGTTCAATAAATTCTAGGAGCTCAAAAATAAGACAGACATTTGTTGTCCCTTCTGAAACTGGAAGATGTAGGAATAACAAGAACAAAACTCCCCATTTCATTCCAGAGGCTGGACATCTATAAGACCCTTTCAAAAATATAGTCTGGGCTTGACATGTCCCAAGAGTTCTTTGTAAATGAAACTTGGTCTCAGAGGGAAAGTATTTCCTGGGGGAAGACCTAAGAGCAATAACATGATCGCTTGTGGTCACATCAACCACTCATTATGATGGCCCTCTACAATGAACTCTGAGAAATGCTCCCCATTCCTAGCCGCCCTAGACTGCAAAGACTTGACCTGCAAAGTTACTCACCTGGAAGACTTGACACATCTGGTTGGGGCAATAATGTCTGTTAGTTTACTCTCAGTTTGTGAGGGGGGTTTCTTCCCTGAAGGGTGACCAGGTCTGGAGGATGACTGGTGGGGGGGGTAGGTCATAAAGCCCCACCAAAATAATTACCCGCCTACCAGTTTGCAGATTCCCAATCAATATTTTGGAAGACTTACCCAAAGAAGGCATTTCCCTTCTTTCAGAAATGGGTATCTAGGATAGCTTTTGCAAGCTTATACTTAAAAAAAAAAAAAAAACCTGAGCCATACCATCCTATGTGTGCAGATACCAAAGGCTGCTAGGTATAGTATCAAAACAGTCAAACATACAGAACATCAAATGCAATCGCACTGAAAAAGCTGTGGTAAAGGATTTGACCAACTATTCCATGACCAAAATCTGGGGGTTATGAAATCTTTTCCAGTGCTTGATCTATTATGAATGAAAGTGGTCTGGAAAAGAAAAAAAATGACAGGCATCTGGGAGACCAGAGCTCTCAGCATGTCCAGCGAAAATATTCTTGCCCATCCCATTCATAGCCTTAAGAGTCCACATCACCATAAGGTGGACAGATGTTGTCATTGGGACCAGTACAGGATCTTAGACTGCACAGGAATCCACTTTAGGACAGTTGCAAAAGATCTTATTCCACTACAATGAGGGGCTTGCTCAGTGTGTTCACCACCTGGACCATGGAAAGAATAGTATCAGGAATGTATTTAGGAATTAGTGGGTAAAGGCTCATCCTGGGATGAATTACCAAAGCCTCTTCATTCTGGTCCTCCTACTTTGATCTGCACAAAGGTAAAGATGGGTAAAGAGGTCATAAGACCAGTGCATACTGGATTTCAAGCTTAAAGGGTTCTCCAAAAAAGAAAAAAATAGGAAGGGGGGGGGTCATTGTTCTTATTAGCTTCTGAGATGAGGCCTCTAGGTTCTCTAAATCCCCTTCTCAGGTCAAAGAAGCAATGAAGAATCTTACACAAATCTAGCTATGAGATGATGGGGCCTATGTTCAGTCAGTTGACATGGGGATTAGCCTACATTAGGCAAGCTTCTGAAGTCAAGCCTTGGGGCAATGAAGCTCCAAGATGCACCTATCAAATGTTATGAGGGAAAAGGAAAGGCCTGTGCAAGCTTGATCCTGGCAGTAGCCTAAATTTCCTAACCGTGTTCTCCTGAACATGAGAGCACAGGTTCTGGCACACAGCAAATAGTTGCTATGATCTGAAGGCTTGAATTGCAAGCATTGCTTTGGGGGACCTGGTGAAACCTCCTAAACTTGCTAGCTTCACTGGCATAGGGGGATAAAGCCCTTTCTGTGGATTAGGTGACCCAAGTTAAGCTATTGGCTTGGATCCCAGATGGAGCTGGCATGGGAAGAATGGGCCAGGAGGAGCTAGCCACACCGCGCTAGAATACTCCAAATATATACACATAATCAGAAGGAATTGTGTGACATGACCTGCATGTACCCCTTCCCAGGGGTGAAGTTAACCCAGTGCATAAAATGCTCACTGCTGGAATGGTGTCACTGTAAAACGCTCTTATGTTGCCTGAATGACAAGTCCCTGTACATAACCCTCACTCTGCACATATATGAAATTCCCAGTTAAGAGGATGAATTGGCCATGTCCAGCTGGGAGCAGGGGTGATGGCTAGAAGGCATGGGAAAATCTCAGGAAAAAAAATCATCTTAGGAAATGAGAACTTACAGTATGGGAGCCTGCGGAGAAAGAGTTCAGCCTCGATTACAACCACTTGGCTCCTTCTATGGTACTCAAAGGACAGTCCCTGGATGTGGCTCAGTTGTGGTTTAACCCTGGCCACTTGATCAGGGGAACAAGATTCATAGATTGTTACTAGGCTAATGACCTTGGGGGGATCTTTTTTAAGCCTAGCCAAGGATTTCCTGCAAGAATACCGGCATCCTGTATCTAAATGGGCCTAAATTGAGGGCCAGGCATTTATAAGCTACCGCTGTTCATAAAAGACATGGGTTTCAAGCCTACTGTAAATGTCCTGCTCCTCATCTACTGGTCTAGGTTGCACTTAATTTGGGCAATAGACAAGCTCAGCTTCACATGGATGGGAAGACTTCCATAGGAGGGTTAGTCTCTGGGATATATATCTGTTTCTCCAGCATGTTCATGTTCATGGAGTGTTTCTCCCCGGGCCTCTGCTGAAAACAGGATCTGTGGAACCTAGTCGGACTTTCCCGGTCAACAAATGTTAAATAAATAAATAAATAAATAAAATAAATGTTCTGTTTAAGTAACAGACAAAATTCAGATCTTCAGACCTTGAACTTCTGGTACTGTTCGACTAACAGGAGAGTCATAAGTGTGGGGTTTGTGGATGCCTTGTAAGCCACGCATATATCATCTCTCAGCAATATACAGAAGACTGAATAGAGGGAAAGGGCTTTAAGGTGCCCTGCATAAGGCAGGTTTGTTATGCCTTGTATTCTTTTTGTAAGGAATCTCTGAGATCACACTAGTTGCTGCATATGCATCATCGGGTACATACCAAAAGGAGCATTACTCTATGACTGGTCTAATAAGGGCAGAGTAAAGTGGGATGATCTCTCTGGACCTAGATGCCATGCCCTTATGTACAAGTTGCACAACATAAAAATATTTCCTCAACTGTAGCCACATCAGTA
Organism: Protopterus annectens; assembly: GCF_019279795.1. Lineage (NCBI taxonomy): Eukaryota > Metazoa > Chordata > Ceratodontiformes > Protopteridae > Protopterus > Protopterus annectens. Next base: position 237,450,809 of record NC_056751.1, read on the forward strand.
CCCAAATCCTGGACCAGTGGGCTGACTCTTAGGGGCATATTATCAACATAGTAATTAGCCGGGTTGGTTGACTTCCCAAAGGGTACAATTATACATTTCTTAGCATTGAGTTTAAAACCATGAATTTGGCACCATGTATTAGTCAGACATGGGCTTACTTGAAGAATTATCTGCAGAGGAGTCAATGCCCAGCCTTGCAATCTGCAGACTAAGTCAGCCATAAACCTTCAGTATTTGCTTCTGACCCTTTGAGTACCATCAGTGAGCCAGTTGGCTATCCAGAGGGTGATAAAAGTATTTATACCTAATTTAGTGAGCCTGAATGGGATACTGTAACAAAAGCTTTGGCCAGGTTGAGGTAAGCTGTGTGCAGTCTTGCCCTCATCCATTTATTTAGTTAACCTCTCAAAGAAGTCCACCAGATTTAATAGGCATAACCTTCTTTAATAAAGCCAAACTGTGACAGGTCCAGTGTTTGCAGGTTACCTATGTCCTCATTTATCATGTTCATTATGATTCCTTCCATGGCCTTACATATGAGGCAAGTCAGACTTATGGGCCTGTAGTGAACTGGATGGGTGGTTGGACCTCCTTTGTACAGGGGAATGACTGTAGCCATCTTCTACTCCTTGGGCACAAAATCTGACTGCAGCCCCCAGTTGAAAAGTGATTCAAGTGGACCAGAGAGGTCAAGTTTTGTGCTATTTAGTAAGCACACTGGAATGTTATTAGGGCCCATTGATGCATTGAAAACCTGTTTCCCCAGTGATGGCTGGGGGACTGTGGTATGTGGTATTTTCACCAGACTGACTACCAGACAACAGTCACATCTAGAATCAACTCACTAACATACAGTCCTACCACTAAACACAGCTGCCATTTCCATACTTTAATTGCACCATTCTTCTTCAAAGACTCTTCTAGTCTGTACTACAGATATGTATTTTTTTCAATATCATCAGACCTATCCAAACATAAAAGCAAACAAAAAACTGCATGAAAAGGAACACCCCTTACCCCAAGTAGACTCCAGAGAATTTTCTTCAGGCAGACAGCAAATGTTGGAAGTGTGAAGGGGAAGAAAGAGGTAATTGTGAACCTATTTTCTGGGAGTGTGGTGAGTTGGCAGACTTTAAAGATTACCTGCGGGATGCACTGTCAGAGATGCTGGGTGAGCAGACTGGACTGATGAGGCAGATGATTCTTCTGAGCTATGATACAGAACTGAAATTGCCTAGACATGGTAAGGCCTTGCTTTGTCTAATAATGGCGGCTGCCAAAAAAGGAATTACTAGAAAATGGAAATCAAAGTCTAAACCCAACTATACTGGAAGTAGTGAATGTAGTAACAGAGATAAAACAACTGGAACTGAGATCTTTAGAAAAGGGTAGGAGCAAACTACATAGGGAAAGAAAGGGAATTGTGGGAGCAATACATACAAGGGAGGAATGAGGTTTAAACGGCGGCAGGACTTGAATTAGCTATATAATGTTTGAGTGAGCAAGACTGGGTCGATTATAAGTGATGTATAATGTTTGCAATTGGGAGTGTGTCAGCATGGTTTGTGGTATAAAATGCTTGCAACTAGGATTGTGTCGGTGTGGTTTGTTTTCATTTATATAAATGTACGATTGCCTAGGTAGTAAGTGATGGTTTAATAAAGATGTTTCTTGTTTTAAAAAAAAAGGCAGGAATTGAATAATTTATGTGTTATTGCTTAGGTTATATGATATATAGCAATATATATATACGAAGCATAATGTTTGTTATGCTAATGCAGTTTGATTACTTTTATATGAATATAAATTTGCCTATGTCAGAAGTGATAATTCAATAAAGGTGTTTAAAAAAGAAAAAAAAACATCCCTGTTTTGCCTGTAAATACACTAGGAGGAGGGGTGGGAGAAAACATAGAGGGCACAAAAACAGACACAATCGAGGGTCTCATCCAAACACTTATGAGACGATAGATAGTAATATTTTGAATATTTCTCAAATTGTTTTAACCGAGGACCAAAAGAAACTTAAATAAAGGTTTGAATTTTGTTCCTGGGTTTTTTGTTGAGGAGTCTGACATAGTGAATGACATTAATGATTTTTGTCCCAGGATCAACCTTAAGCTATTTTTGGATCCAGAACTGACTCTCAAAGATCTAATGAATTTAAATTTCATAAATCCAAATTTGTACCACCTATGAACCGAAATGTAGCAGTCTTTCAACGAGCGGTACTCAGAGACATACATTTCAAGTTGGATAAAATTTCGCCCTTGAAACACAATTTAACTAACATTGAACAGCAGGCATTGCAGCAACTTAGGGACAACAAAAATATTGTCATCACTCAGGCCGATAAGGGTGGGGCAGTAGTTATCATGGATATGGATTATTATCTAGGGGAGGGAAATGGACAACTTTCCAACCCTTCCCATTACATGAAGATGCTATTGACCTCACTTTTAACTTTAAGCAAGAAATTGACAACTTTTTAGATCTAGCTGTCTCTGAGGGTATTATATCTGATGCAGTGAAGGCACATCTCACAGTACCGGATCCACAGAAACAAACATTATATCTGCTACCGAACATACATAAATGTCTCAACAAAACCCCTGGAAGACCAATTGTATCTGGTATGGGCTCATTAACAGAACCATTATCAGAGTTCCTTACTCTATATCTCAAACCATTACTAGGCCTAATTCATGCCAGAATACAGGATACTACACAATTTCTGCACATTATTGCTGATAACCAACTAGAACCCGACTGGCTACTCTGCACTCTGGATGTCAAGGCTTTATATACGAACATACCACTTTGGGCTGGATTGGAAGTCCTTAAATTTTGGTTAGACAAATCACAACTCTATCCCGTAGGTTTTAATACACTCTTGGTCTGCATGGCTGAACATGTTCTCAATAAAAATGTTTTTTATTTTTAGGGAGAATGTTACTGGCAGCTTAAGGGCACCGTCATGGGGGCATCTTTTGCCCCCATATACGCAGACCTATTCATGGGATATGTTGAGGAACATCTTATTTATGACTCTACACATAATCTGTATCTTGAGGAACTTGATATTTGGCGCAGATATCTGGAGGATTGTTGGTTGGTTTGGTGTTCTGATGAAGAATATTTAGCAGAATTTGTTCATATCTTAACCAGAACATATGGGGTATTGAATTTTCATCCACTCATGACAAGAACAAGATCAATTTCCTGGACGTGACCATAACCAGGAATTCAGATGACACTTTACGTAGTAAAACATTCCGCAAATACCCTCAGTATAACAGCTTACTACATGCAACCAGTACACATCCCAACCATATCATCCGAAATATACTCAAGTCTCAGTTCCTTAGGATTCATAGAATCTGTTCTTCAGATAATTATGATGATGAATCTCAACAGGATTTGGCTAACAGGTTTAGAGCTAGGGGCTATCAGGAACTTGACATCCGGGGTGCTCAACAAGTTGCTTTTAACTCCACCAGAACCTCCCTCCTCCAATACTCTGATAAGACTCGGACAGAACAGGATGAATCCATCCGGTTCATCACAACATTTGGACATAACATTAACCTTATTAGAAATGTTATATCCAAGCATTGGAATATCCTTACTGCCAATGAGGAGCTTATACCTTGGATTGGTGATGTATGTAAGTATGGATACAGAAGGGGGAGGACATCATTCTTTTCACATTTTCAGAGGGTCAGTTCAGCTGGAGCCATACACCACCAACTAACTATGACAGGCGATAAACTATGGGGCACATACCATTGTGGTCATTGTTCATCCTGTCCATTCATTTTTACATCAAAACATTTCACCAGCAAAAACACCGATAGAATTTTTGATATCAAATTTTTTGGCAATTGTAACAGTGATTGGGTAGTATTATCTTGCAACGTGTACATGCGGTTCATTTTATGTTGGACAGTCTTCACGACTACTTCGATTACGTATGTCTGAACACCATAGTGACATACGAACTAGGAGGGAGACTAATGCCCTATTCCTACATAGTACACAACACAATTCAGCCAGATTCCAGTTTACCATCATTGACAGAATTCTTGGTGATAGATCCAACAAACAAGGATGGCATTCCATTCTCACTAAAAAAGAAAAGTATTGGATCATTAAACTGAGGACTTTGTTTTCACCCGGCTTGAATGATAATTTATAAAGTTATGAGTTTTATGTAAATTTTATTTATCACAATGTACAATGAGTATGTGGATATTTTATTGTATAACTTTACATTTTCTCTTTGTCTCTCATATAGGAAACAATTTGAATGTTGGGAAGAACACTTTGGGAAGAATCCTATTGGATGACTCATGCTATATATATATATATATATATATATATATATATATATATATATATATATATATATATCTGTGTGTGTTACTTCACAGTCAATATTCTTTTATTCCCACTGAGGAAAGCCTGTTGGCTGAAACCTGTCTGGGTGTATATTATATTCAATAAAAGTTTATATGCTTTACTTATCAGCCTTTTGGATGCTTTTTATAGGTTCATAGGTTCATAGATTAGTACTAAGCTAACTGCCCTTGTGAGCCATTTTAAGCCTAGCCAATTATCCCTTCTGAGATTCAAACCCTGCACCTTGTGTTTGTAAGGCAAACACCTTAGCCATTAGGCCACCTTCCCAACTTTGATGCTTTGCACTGAATTTGGTGCTGGCAATTTTTGTCTACTTGCCTGTACTGCCAAAATACCCAACTATGGCGACATCCACCCAAATCCAGGAACTATCATTCACCATAATACAACTAGCAGATCAAATCCTACCCTAGTAACACAACAATACCTTTTCCTCACAAAAAAGGTCTCATTAAATTCCTACAGTTTATGTAACAAAATCACAGAACTCCATTATACCTCAGACATTATGGCAATTTTCAAAACCTGGCTAAACTTCAACCTAAAAGGCATGGAAATTCCCCATGGGTATAACATCATAAGAACAGACTGAAGTCTAAAAATATGGTGGATGCACAGCCATCCTATACTTCCACTTATACAAACCAAGTCCTTTCAACAATAGTATTCCCCTTTCAAAAATACAGCAAAAATATCCACAAGCAACTTCAACATCTCCTTCAACACCAACTCCTGACACCTACACAACATGACTTCTGCCCAGTGCATAGTACTACCACTAACCTTGTATCCTTCCCTGGGCACCACTGAAGCAAGCAACAATGGCAAATTTGCATCCTCTTTATTCCTTGACCTGTCTGGCAGTTGTCTTAGGTGGATTAAGGAGCTGTTAATGAGTGGTTTCCTATGGTCCAGTGGTGCAAGGTTTGGTCCCCTCAGCCTCCATTGCCTGTGTGACTCTGAGTGAGTCACCTAACCAGACATCACTCCTAGGCAGACTCTGAAAAAGGTCCATGGAGATCAGTGCTCTACCCTGGAAAACAAATAAGCAAATATCTATGGCATCTGACACTGTATCACATAGCAAACATCTACACAAAACATCTTCCCTTGGCCTCTCACACACTGCCACCTGGTTTGGTAGTTACTCATCTGACAGAAAACGATCTGATAAATGGCTCTGCACTCTATCTCCTTTCCTGAAAGTTACCAGTTGTACCCAAAGGCTCGAATCTTGGTCCCCTTCTGTTTAATATATTCAATAACAATCTCTACACTTCTTCCCAGCATGCCTCTCATATACAATATGCAGAAAACTACTTTCCTTTGTTCCTCTGACAGGCTAATCTTCAAAAAATAATACAAGAATCCTTTAAATCCATTGAAAGCTTATTCCAGCATGCTCAATTATTCATCCCTTAAAAAAATATACTCCTCTTTTCTCCCTCAGCACATACAACCTTGACAAAAGTAACTGCAAAAGGGTCGACAATCACATGCTGGGCACACAGGTCAAGTTGAGCTGTGCAGTTCCTGCATGCCTATAGTCAGAATGTTGAAAACTGACATCAGCTGTCCAGATTGCCTCCTTCCCCTTCTAGACCCATTTTAGTGCTTAATCCCGAGTCGGGAGTTTTGGCATTTTGTGTATTTTTCAGGTATGCTGGTATTCAGCAAGTCAACTTTTGAGGAAATGTAGTTATTGTTCAACTCAACCTTCTGTGTGTACAGCATGTGACAGTAAGCTCTTCAAAATTACTTCCCTAAACAACAGAGACAATGAAGTAGTAACTCATTCTAAACTGCTTGGTGTGATAACAGAAGACAGCCCAAGATTCGACCTACATATTCTAAGTGCAATTAAAAAAATCAAAGGTTAGGAATGCTCTACAGAACAAAATACTCCCTCACAATTAATACTAAATTAACCCTGGGTAACACTTACCTGCTACCATTACTTCTATATGGAACACCCATCCTTACAAATCTCCAACAATATAACAAGGCTACATGTTTTGCTGCAAACAAACCCAACCAAAGTCACCACTGTTCTGCACCGAGAGAGAACTAACTTGGTTAGAACCACCTCACCATTTTACATACACACTATTAATCATAGCAAAGAACAATAATAAACAATCCTTCAGCCTGCCCAGCTCTTAGTAAAATTCTCCAAAATTACACCCACAACATTCCTAAAGATCAAATGATAAGCTCTGTCACACACTCTGCAAGGTAGTTCCTATACTCTAATGTAGGAGCAAAAAACGAACTCATTCCGTGACAATCAGGTCATTACCCAAACCTCCACATGTTCAAACCTTCTTTAAAATATTCCAGTGCCTGTCTCTACTCATTTTCCGCACCAGCCTAGTCCCATCCTCTAATCTATTGCCTTCACCCTACCTTCCATCTTCTTAAAACAGCTTTGTATTTCAATCCACTTTCTTACAGCCATCTTCTCCCTTCGCTTACAATCATTTTTTTTTATTTTTCAGATGTATTCTCTCTCTCCCCTGCCCTTCCTACCATATCCTGTTCCATTATTGAAAATCTTACTCTGTTGCTATTCTACCAAAATACTTTCTCTAATACTAATTTGTAACTTGTAAATCTCTTTTTCTCTAGAAACTTTAGATGCATACATTCTCTTCTCTTGTAAACACATATTCTTTACTTTACTAACCAATTTGCACTCACCTCTAACACTTTGGCAACTTCATTAATAACACCTTTTCTTTACAAACAACTCTCTCTCTACTTCTTTTGAATTCATGAATTTTTCCTACTTCTCTCACCATTGCTTCCAGTTCTCTCTCTCGTTTTCTCTCTCCGCACCTTGTAATTTAAACAAATTAAGCTTAGTTCTCTCACTAGGCAATCTTAGTATTTCTTAGATTACTCTATTATATTGTACTATACTTGTATAAATGACAGCCTTTACAACTCAATTTATACTATACTTGTATAAATGTGATGCAGCATAGACCATGGTGTGCATGCTGTATGCACAGCCAATCTGCAGTAACTGTTGTCGGGTATTCACATAACTTTCCTAGTCTATACAGCATTTTCCTACTGGTGCTCCTGTTGTGGTGGTTGGTGGCACCCACTTATGCTTCTGCCTAGGAGGACCTACATAAATTTCTCTGCATGCACCTAGGAATGGGATGATTTGTGTGTCATGGCCACACTGATCCAACAGCCACTACCTGCAATTCCTCAACACTCTTGCTGGTGACAGTGTTGAAATGGGTCTCACCACCTTCTTTCCTCCTACAATGTGCCAGTGCTAGCTCCTTGCTCCCACTCACTCTGCCTCTGTCACTTTAGCACCCAGTCCGCTAATCAAACCCAGGGTGTCTGTGTTTTAACCCCCTTTGCAACAGGGTGGAGGCCATTTAGCTAGTATTGCACATAGCGTCCATGGCTATTAATTTGGACATGTACAATGGCAAATGTTCCAGCAAAGGGGTTACTGCAGCATTTGCTAATGTGTGAAACATATATGATCCAATATAATTCTGTCATTTCTGCACAGTCAGGTACATTCACTGCACATGTGCAACAGCATTTGAGTAAGGTGAGGTTATCTTATGAAAACCTAATAACTTTAGCCTGATGGCTAGTAAGGTTAGCTACCACATTCACATGCTAATATACAAACAGCATCCGGCACTCAGAACTTGTACCTTTGAACAAAGATGATCTGTGAACCACACAGTTAGGATGACAGAACCAAATGTAAAATGGAATACTCATGAAGAAAATACTAAATGCAATATTGTGGTATTTTGTTTGAAAATTTTAGTTTTAGTGCACTTTTTAATGTTAATGATTTTTTTATATGAATTTCCAAACTCACAAAATAGACACATTTGATAACCTAAAACAGGATTATCTTGGACTTGACAAGCAAGTTTAGAAATCACAACATACTAAAGTACAACAAAACAGCACAGTGGGTTAAAAGATTAAAACATTTAATTGAAACCGGTTCATCAATGTCTGAATTTTATCAGACCCACACTTCTATTGTGGGACTATGAACAAAACAATTAAGTATGAGGACTGCTGTAGTCTGGAGTTCAATGGTTTAAAAAGGAGTCGTTCTGATTTATTTCTATGCACTCTTACCACTTGTAGAACTAACATAGCTTCTGAACAGACTTACCAAGTTATTACTGACAGAAAAATACTGATGACTCTGTATACCTTTGGCATTTTTCAAAGAAGTAATTGTGCCATCTAGTGGTCAAACTGTACAACTTGCAGACCACAGACAATCCAGTTTTACACAAGCACGAAAGCCTGATTACTAGCAAAATAACTGATTTTCAAACACCAGAGCCAAACACTGTAAAATAAATTTAAGCTTTGCATCTCTGGGGAGGAAATCTTCCATGGAATGAAGAATAATGATAGATACTGTGTAGTCCAAAGCATCATCTTAGCTTATATGCCAGCATTTTTGAGGTCTGCCTGCCCTCAAATTGTTCTATTGCCTTACTTTCTGGACTCCTCATCTTGATCCTTCATATTTTGAGGATCCCTCTGCTACCTCACCTTAACCACTCTAATAGGCCTAGCTCTGCCTGTGGTGAAATCATTGTGGTACAATCACTCCAATGAGGAGACCCTTTCTCTTAAGTACCCATTCCCCTCCACTAGTCAATGATGTTATAGCACATTAAGCAGGCCACCACATTTGGTCACTTCCTAATGCACATCCTTGTGCAAAAAAGGCTTGTATTTTTGTGGTCCTGCATTGCTGATTACCTCAGTTCCTAACATGTCAGCAGAACAGCAGACCCCCATATCTTGTGTATGGCTGATAAGACTTTGCAGAAAAAGTGCTTAGTGTGGGATCCTGTGATGTCAATGAAGTTTGCTGGGGTCCTTTCTGCAACTGGCTCTGTGCCAAACATGAAACCTCTCATCTTTTAATCTAGAATGAGATAATACAGGGGAAAAAAGTGGGTAGGCTGTTCTCTGTACACTGCACAGCATGTCATCTGATATGAAATTTCAAAGGCCTAATCCATGTATGAAGCGAAGTCACTGACTGGCTTTTTGTAGACTGCTCATTTTGCATGTGGTGCAAATCATTACTTAATGTATGAACTCTCCCAAACACGTAAGGAAGCACTTATTCCTGTCTATTTATCATTTCAGTCATTGCGGATGACTTTATTTCTGCCAACCATTCTTTGCTGTGAAACATCTTCTCAGATCTTTCCCTCCCTTAGATTCCTAACACATATCCTCAAACTTTCACTTACTACCCTTACTAACTTTAGTACATCTACCTGCTTAACTGAATAAACTACTGGAAACTTCAACAAGGCATCTTTATTCCTCTCACATGGAGAGTATCGGAGAGAGTCACCTAGTTCTGCTAGCTAAAGTTATTTTATCTGGACTAATCCTTTGTACTCCATTTCTGGTCAGTCCTGTAACCCCCTGGGTCACAGGTGGGATTCCAGACCTAACTCGAGTTTTCTGGGTTACCTTTGTTTTACCTTTACCATTACGGAGATTTACTGTCTTGACAGAATGTTTCAGAACTGTTTTGCAGATGGCAGCAACATTGATAAACTAATGTATCTGAAATCTGCCTACTTCAAAAACAGGTTATACTTTTTCTTTTCAAATTTTGGAAAATTAATATAACAAATATCATATATGAGCCCAGTTGCATTTATCACATCAGTAACTGCAGTATATATATGTTATCACCACTTGAGATCTTTGTTGTGACTTTTGATTTATACATAAAAACAAGAAGTACCTCAGTACTCTGGACTGAGGTATATTACTAGTAAGGCCGATCACATAAGCCAGATCTGATGCCTCCTACTATCTTGTGTTTGATAAGCATGATTAATTATAACACAATGAAAATTGTAACTAGATTTTACTAGTGTACTTCACAGCAGTATATGACATTGCAGACAACTGGCTTAAGGGTGATCATCCCAATCTGAATATGCTGCATCATAACTATTCTTTTGAAGGCTGTGTTTAAAGGAATGATACAGGTAGGGTGGCTGCTCACTGCAAAATGATCAAATCATGATATGACCCTTGACACGCATAACATACATATGATGCTAACTATGCCACACATTTAGTGGCACATGTTTACAACATGGTTCTCAGGCAAGTACTACGCTAGCTACTAGTTTGGGCCATTTTAAGCTTAGCAATTTTCCCTTTTTGTGCATGAAATAACCCATCCTATTTGGTTATCGATTGGCCTTACCTATCCCATGTTTGATAATTACATATTACCCCTAATAATAACAGGGATCGTATCATAAATAATTTGAAGGTACCAATGCATGGGATAAAGAATTTAGAAGCTACCACTGTCCATAAGTAGTACAGGGGGTGGGGCAGTCCCAGGATAAATGTTTGGTTTTCCATCCAGAGATCTAAGCTGCACTTGAAAATGGACATGGATGAACTTTGCTTTATATGGATGCTGAGTTTGTTCTACAGCAGCGGTATCCTCTGCAACATATACCTGTCCCTCCAATCCATTTATACCTGTCCCTCCAATCCATTCTGTTAATATTGCACAAGAGGTAGAGATCCCCAGACTGGGTATTTCTAATGTCATCTGACTTGATGTGTAGTAAACCCATCAGTAATGGGTTGAAGCGTGCCTTGTATGTCAGGCACAAGTCAGCTCTTAGCAGTCTGTAAGATACAGAGTATAGTGACAGGACTTTCAGTTGGTCCACGTAGGACATGTTTTGGCCTTGTATCTTTTTAGTAAGGTATCTCTGTAGGTGTGCCAGTTATTGCATGCGTCTGACTAGATCCATGCTAAAGGGTGTATTACATTCAATGATTAACCAAATGAAGGTTGAGTAAATGGGGAACAATGACATCCCTAGATCTAGACACAATCCCTTTGTTTATAAACTTGTTGCATCTTTCGGCTTTTCCCGGTTAGGGGTCGCCACAGCGGAACTCCGGTCCGCTAATGATTGGCAGTAGATTTTTACGTATAGAGTTGCCATCCCTGACGCACAACCTTCAATGAAGGTACGCCCATTCATGCATGTCTCCACACAGAAGACGCTTTAGCTGAGAATCGAACAGGACGTCTTAATGTGAGGCGACAACGCTACCACAGCACCACCACCGCAGTCTTTGTTTATAAACTATGCAGTATAAAAGGACTTTCTTACAACAATCAACATATGTTAGTCAAAAGTTAGGTCACTGTCCACATTAAGTTCCTAAATACAAACCAACTGGGTAAACTCTTACGAGTGTATAGTCAATGTGGTAGTTCCCTGGCGTAGAAGACTTCCTGAAGGAGTACAATAATGCATTATTTAGCATTTAGTTTCAGACCATGACTTTGACATCATTTATTTACTTGAGACAAATCTTCCTGCAGGATAGTGAAGTCATTTAGGGATTCGATGACCTAGCTTACAGTCATCTGCAAACTTAGTCAGCCAAAGCCCTTTGGTATTTGTTTTTACTTCAGAAAAGTAGATGCCAAACAGGAGAGATCCCAGCGCAGAAGCCTGGGGGACTCCACTGGTGACCAGTCTTTTTGTGGAGCTATCTTCCCCTATTTTGATCACATCTGTGAGCTAGTTAGCAATGCAGTGGGTTACTTATGGGTTTATTCTCAGTTTTCTAATATGCCCGAGTGGGGAATCACGTCAAAAGCTTTAGCAAGTTCAAGGTATGCAGTGTGTACACTTTTACTTTCATCCATTCCTTTAGTGATCTTCTCAAAAAAAAAAAAAAATCACCAGGTTGAGTAAGCATAACCTGCCCTTGATGAATCCAAACTGAGACAAGACTAGTGTTTAAAGGTTCCTGTGTCTTGATTAATTCCATAATAAGTCTGTCCATAGCTTTGCATATGACACTGATCAGAGTTATGTGTCTCTAACTGCCTAGGTCTGTGGAAGGTCCTCTAGTTATGCAAGGGAATAACTGTACTGTTCTCCATTTATTTGGTGCAAAACCTGCATGGAGGTTGAGAGTAAACAGTGTTGTTAAGTGTGTGGCTAAATCATGCTTGAGCCAGTTTCTTGAGGGACAGACATAGGGGCCTTACAAAACAAAAACAGTAAATTCAGAAACTCACTGTTAAACATTTAAAACAAAGAAACTGCAGACTAACAGGCTATCAAATACCATCCAAGAAAGAAAAGAAAGAACACAGAGAATCACTGTCTTAACATCAGTGGGTAGATTCTGTGATGAAGAAAGCAACTGTAGATCAATGACAACAGTGGCCACAAATGGCAAACTATTCAAGTTAAAAAATATGGGAAAATGCATGTTTTTCATCTGAAGATCAGGGAAAGACAAAAAGCAAAACTCAGCTGTTTTTTTTTGTTGTTGTTTATAAACAAGAAAAATGATCATGTATGACATATGCCATGTTATATTTATCTTCTTCTTCTTTCAGCTTGTTCCCGGTTAGGGGTCGCCACAGTGGATCACCTGCCCGCTCATGATTGGCAGTGGAGTTTTATGGTGTCAAGTTGCCAGCCTGGCGCCCAACCTTACACAGAAGGCACACACACGCACACATTCACATCTTGGGTCAATTTAGAGTGTCCAATCCATCTATAGCATGTCTTTGGGATGTGGGAGGAAACCTGAGCACCCGGAGGAAACCCACACGACCACAAGGAGGACATAAATGACAAACCACAGCGACAATCTTGGTTGAAATCATACACTCCAAACCGTGCCAACCACTGTAGCTGCAATATATCCAGTCATTCTTAATCAACTATTACATGGCTCATTCAAATATTGCCTTCTTTTAAACCTTGTTCCTCCTCTTAATGTATTGATACCATAGTTCCTATTTTTTTCCTATGTAATTTGCTCCAACTCTTTTCTAAAGATCCCAGTTCCAGTTGGTTTAACTCTGTTACTATCTTCACTTCTAGTAAAGTTGGTTTAGACTGATTTCCATTTTCTAGTAATTGCTTTTTGGTAGCCATAATAATTAGACTCAGCAAGGCCTTACTATGTCTAGGCAATTCAGAGTTTGTACCATAGCTCAAAAAATCATTTCCCTAGTCACTCCAACATGCTCACCCGGCGTCTCCAACAGAGCAGTCTGTAGGGAATCTTTAGTCTACCAACTCATTACACTCCAGAAAATATGTTCCCAGTTACCACTTTCTACCCAGTCACACCTCCAACATTTGCTGCCTACCTGAGGAAAAATTATTTGAAGTCTGCTTGGAGTGTATTACCTATGTTAGCACTTCCAGGCAAAGATCCAACATCTTTTAGCTTTTGTTTGCACATTTGGGAGACATACATATATCCTCCCATTGTTTCTTTCTGAATTGTTTATCTAATTTCTCTTCCCAGTCCTTCCTAACCTCCTCTGATTGATTCTTATAGCTATCATGCAGTATTATATCCACTGTACTAAACTCACCCCCCCTTAAATTCTTTCTCTTTAGCTATACTCTGACATCAACCCTTGATATGGAAGGCAATCTTTAGCCTGCAGTCCCAATAAGTTCTTGGCATCTTCTCATTCTATTAACTTTCCCTCTCTGGTTATTTGCTTCCAGTACCTTGGTTCCTTTACCAGTGTTCTCCAACATATTCCTGCCCCCTCTTGCCTATTGTCTGTACCCCTAATTGCAGTCATCCCTAACTGCAGAATCTCCTTTCTCCATTCCCATGTTGGCTTAATCCTTTGAAGACCTTCTGCTACTTTATGAATATATTCCATATGATTACTTTTGCTCTCCTTAAAGGTCTGCATCAAGATTCCTAGTTTCTCCCTATTACTTGAGCTTACCCCCTGCTTCATCATCATCATCTCTTTCAACTTTGAATTACAGTTTTCTGCCTGTGCTATATATAGGAGCCTTAACTGTGTTGTTCTGAAATACTCCAACTTGGGTAATCCCAGTGTGCTCTGTTCTATCAGAAGAATAACCTTATCCCATTTGACCCTTGCTGTCTTCCCCTCCCAGATAACGTCCTTCAGTTCTTTATTAATTGCTATCCACAACATTTCCTATGGTTGATAAAAATATACCTGACCAGTGTACAAGACTGAAGGTTCTAAGAACATTTTAACTGCTTGATCAATATCCATATAACAGAGCTTCCACTTTCTCATTTGTTTTGTATTATCTTTTGTTTAGTCTCTTCCCACATATCCTTAGCTGTCACACCAGTATCATTTTTAAATCTATACTCCTAAATACTTCACTTTATCATGTCCCCATAAATATGGAAACTGCTGAACCAATTCACACTTGGGTACATAATTTACTGCTGTTGCTTTTGTTTTTGCTTCATTAATTCTGCATCCTGAAAAGGTTTGAAACTGTCTCAGTATGTTCCACAGTACTGCTATGTCCCTTTCTGGTTTTATCAGGTGTAAAAAATTAATTTGCAAATAGAGCCAGCTTTTCTTGACTATTATACCAATTACAGCCTTAAATTTCCGAGTCTCTTATTTTCTTTGTCATTTGTTCTAAATATAATGCAAATAACAAAGGGGAGAGAGAGGACACCCCCTGCCTGGTTCCTCTGATCAAGTAGAGATTATCAGAGAGGACCCCACCCATTTTAATTTTCACATCCAATCCTTCATATATCCTCCTAATCAACCTTATAATTTTATTAGGGAATGCAAATGCTTCCACTGCTCTGCTCATAAAATCCCAGCTGACTCCATCAAATGCTTTCTCTGCATCAAAACCCATCAGCAACAATGGTATTTTCTTAATTCTGCTTCCATCTGGCTCTTTACTGTTCTATTTATGTTGTCAAATGTTGGCCTCCCCTCCACAAAACCACACTGATCCAGATCTATCAATTTTGGCATCACTTTTTTGCCATTCTTTAAGCCATTATGAACCCAGACACTTTAAAATCATGATTTAGTAGTGAAATGGGCCTGTATGAAGCCGGATCTGATGGATCTTTACCCTGTTTAAGTAGTAAAGCTACTAATGCTTTCTTCCAGGATGTTGATACTTCTCTGACTCTTAAAATACTGTTGAACAAACCTTCCAGATTTTCATCATTTTTTTCCCCTCTTAGCTTCCAAACTTCCACAGGAATACCATCTAATCCTGGAGACTTTCTTGTAGATTGGTCATACATCACCATTTTCATCTCATATTTTCCTATCCTAACTGTTAGTAATTGAGCCTCTTCTACTTCTAACATTGACGTATTTAATTCTTCCATAAACATTTGCATTTGTATCTTCTCTTGATTTCCATATTTCACTGCTTTATACAAACTTTCATAGAATTTACAAATATTTCTAATACTTCTACAGGATTCCAAGTTATCTTCCTTGTAATAAATAGGCTCCCTTAGCTTGGTGCCAGCCCTTTCTACTTTCTGTTGTCCGAGTCACTGAGCTAAAAGTTTTTATTAATTGTCAAGGCAGTCCCTTATTTTCCGTTTAGCATTCTGGAGTTGGTTCTCTTCTTGTTCTGTGAGATTCCCCCAATTTTGCAATATTTTAATATTTGTCAGTCCCTCTAAATAATTCTTCTTACCTTTTTAACCATATCTCCCCTTTCTTTTATTTCCACCTGTGACGACCCACCACTTTACCAGTAATCAAGGAGCCTCTAAACCTCACCAATGGCAACAGTGGGGGGTGTACACTGGGAGGATGACAAGGTACACACACAGTATTTCCAGATGCAGCTCTCTGCATCAAGTGTCATTTCTCTTAAGCACACACAGAAATCACAGTCAAGTCAGGCCAGGGTTGGTTTCTCCCTCTTTCTCTAGATACTCAGTAAGACTCCCCACTGGCACAGCTATAGAGTTGAGATCTCAGCTGAGTGACCAAGCAAAGGCCTCCAGCACGCTTCTCTGTCCAACTAGTGCTTTGTGTCCCTGCCCAAGTAGCTAACACACACTCTGAGGTTTGATTTAAAAACACACACACCTGGGAATGGCTGGCACAGGTTTATTAGCTATGCCCCCTTTTCCCGTGTCTACAAGGTGGTTATCACTGGCCACTAGCCAACTCCGTATCAGCTACTTTATGGCCCTTAACAAAGGGTGTCCAATCTTACTGTGTAATATTAATATTAATACAAATGGTAGTTTGACCAAGATGAAGGCTATTAGTAGTGGCCCATAGTGTCACCAAATAAATATGCAAGTACTCTCAAAACGTTAAAATGTCTCACAAAGATCAGCCACAATGAAAAGCTTAAATATATTTAATAATAAACAATAAAATAATAAGAAAATACTCTGTATATATTTACAGGGGCAACAGAGTTCAAAACCACAGGAAATATTTAAAACAACATTGCAGGACAGTCTCAAATCAGTAAAGAAAAACATCTAAACTATGCTTCACTGTATACCTGCCTGAATCTAAGAGAATTATTATACCCTAGTTAACTTATTTAAGAACAAGGCAGATGGGGTGAATGGATCTTTGAGTTGTTGTTGTTGTGAGGTCCAAGACAGAATACAGAATGCTCTCTAAGAGACCTCTCAAATTAATATATCAAATATTACTGCTGGGATAGTTTGCAGAATGGCAATTTCTTGTCATTGGACTCTATCCCAGGTGACCCCCCCCCCCCCACTGCTGGAATTTGGCAGTATTTACCATCTACCTGTGAAAATGCATAAACCTCAGATCTTTGGCAGATGCTGGAAAGCGTAAAACAATCACATTCCTTCACATTCAAAACTAGTAATTATTTCACCTTAAAAACCATAGACAGAGCTCCCTAGTATAGACATTCTGTCTCTAGCTGCCATAAAGTAATTTAATTTCAGCTATTTTTCTGAAGTTACACTCTTGTATTCCAGTTTCCACTGTTAAAATATGTACATTTAAACAGTTACAATAGTGTATGTACATTTTTATTCTTTTCCAGCAGGGCACACTGTGGATACATCTTTAAGCTTAGTACTTTACAAAATACCTTTTCAACACACACTTCTGTGCAAGCAGATTGACATATACATGACATGCAGTTCCAATACATTTGTAACACAAGCATCTTTTACAGATCATGTTGATATTCACAAATGACATTATTTATAAAATTCCAGATAGCTGTGCTGGCAGTATATCTGTTGGTCACACCACCCTATTTTTAAATTCCATTTTAATTTTATCCCACTCCCTATCTATATTTTCAGAAGTTTCTATCTTCTCTAATAACTCCTGAACAATTTCCACTACTCGTTCCTTAAATTCCTCTCTTTTCCACAGATAGGTGGGAAAGTGCCATTGTCTCATTTTTATTTCATTACCTGTGTTTTTATTTTAGTTATTATTGGCGCAGGATCTGAAATGGTTATGTATCAAGACATTCAATTAAATGCACGTGTTTCTGTGAAATGTAAATTCTGTCTAGCCTAGCACATTTTTTGTAGTTTGGGGAATATGTAAATTCACTCAAAATTCCTAGCACTGAATTCACATCTTCCATGCCAAATATTTTAATAAATTTCTTTAAAAATCTACCTCCTTTGATACATTTCCCTTTCTGCCCCCCCAGACACATCTTCACTGTTGCAAATCAAATTCCAGTCCCCATATATGCGCAATATTCCATGCTGAAAGTTGATTATATCTCCCAGAATTTTCTTTAGCTCTATTACACCAGTTTTCAGTGGAATATAAATACATGGCAGTGTAATCCTCCTCCTGTACTGCAAATCTACTATTATTGTCTTTTTTTCTCTTCTATTACTATTGTAGCTCCTCTTGCAATTAATAAAAGTACTCCTCTCTTCCTTTTCCCCAGGGATTCCATTGAATAACCATCCTGAAAAGCTTTATCACATTATCATGTTCAGTTTTTTCCATGTGTGTCTCCTGTAGCATAGCTATTTGCAGTCTACATTTTAATATAGTTCACTACTCTTTCTTTTTTGGATTTATCTGTGAGACCATTAACGTTTAAAGACATTACAGAAAGAATCATATTCTTGAGAGAGTATTATTCTCACCTTTTATGTATCACAGCTTTTTTAAGTCTCTAGTTCCAGCTTTTGTGTTACATGCATGCATTGTTTGGCAGGTTAATCTTTTATACAACTGTTTCTTGTCATCTCGATTTGAGCCTATGTCACATCTTGCAGAACGTTTTACTTTATTGAAAACCCACCAATAAAAATACACTCATCACTAATAACCCCCTAAAATCTACTAACTTAACACTTAAAACTATACACATCTTCAAATGTTGAAGTTTTACCCTCTTAATAGGAACATAAGTTCCAAACTGATAGCCACACACACAGACTCAAGCTAAACAGCAAGAAAGCTTATCCATGCTAAGAAGCAGGGCAGAGTTGGTGATTCTATTAAGTGATGTCTGGTTTTGCCTTATTTTTTATACCTCTCCCAGCTGGGAAACACTTGAATACTTTCAGAAAACATTTTCTCCAAGCCATTTCTCTATCAGATTGTCTGCTAGTGACACGAGAACCGGACACAGGACTGTTTACTAGAAAAAAAGACAATACAATATTCAATATTCCTTTTTCATTTACTTGCTTTCTGTTAAAACTTGTTACTATAGAAGTCATTCTCCTATGCAAGAATAATAAAAAGCACACTAATGTTTCTTTTGTCATGCGTTTTAACCAGACCCCCCCCTTTCTGTTTTACATTGCAGTGCCTACATTACTTAAAACTAAACAAGGAGAAAGAGAGGAGGGACAAAGAAACAAAGAACAAACAGAAGCAGCAATTTACATTAGTTTCTCTATTACACTTAAAAGTAACTGAAAAAAACTTTTACTTTATAGCATGCAGACAAAATCATACACCACTTAATACCGTTAAAAAATGTTTTATTTACGGTTAACTCTCTCCTCCCTCTTCCCCCCTCTTGAGTATTTTTCTGAACATTAATGATCTGAAGTTGGGCATATGCTTTAGAGAGCTCTACAAGTTTAACAAAATCCAAACAAATCCAATATTTCTAGATTATTTGGTTCAATTCCTGTTCATCTCCATCTCCCAAACCCTGAATCTGCTTCATCTCCAGTGCACTCTTGATTCTCCTAGTCAACTTCTGAGCTCGCCCCACAATTATTTTCCACTGAAACACTGGGAAAGGTTTCATTGGCACAGTCTCTCTATGGTCTTTATCACCAGAAGAACAAGAAGCAGAATCGCCTTCTGTTCCACAGTTCACTTTTTGTATTTCTTCCTTTGCATGTACTTCATCAAAAGATATTTTTGTTCCTCTAGGGTCAAAGTCTTCTGTTTTTTCTTGGTAGAGATGTCCGCCCTTGCAAACACCAGAGGTGCCAAACCCTGACTAGAATCTGTGGAATCTCTCTAGGACCCCCTGAGATAATCAACCTCAGTTCTCATTCAACGTCTGGAGCAAACACCTGCAAAGCCTCAGAGAACATGTGAAAAGAAGGATCCATGCCAGCCTCCAATGGGGTCACAGCAGAGGAATCTGAGGTCAACAGTAGATGGCCCAGAGAGCCATCACCTGCTTCTACAAAGATGTCTGGTGGAGCCTGGACAGCCAAAGAATCCGGCTGAGATTTCTTGGCCTTCTTCTTGCCTAATGGAAGTACTCTGGTTATAATCGATCCCACCATACTACCCTGGGCTAACTGTTTAAGCCTCTGGTTCTTGAGATAGATGGCTAGGGAAGACAAAAGGCTACTAAGAGTCTTAGGCACAAACACCTTACAAGTACTACAGGAGGTATGTTTGTGGGAAGCACCAAAACAAAATACACCATTCGTGATGATCCTTACGGGGAATCTGCCTCCCAAACTAATATTTTCCCTTCTTGGATGACATGAACTCTACGTAACCTAAAGAAAATCAGGCCAGTGGTAAAAACAAAAAAGACCCTAACAGGGCACTTATTTGACAGTTAGGTATTAAGCACAGGAAAGGGCTTCAGTTCAATGAGCAATGATGGTATTCGGACTGGCAGCAAAGAAGTTCTGGGTAACTACATCCATACCATCATCTTTATGCCCTACATCCTGCATGGAGAGCATACGTGCGATGTAGAGCATACAAGATCTAAAAGCTACAGTATACTGGACAGACATTGGGCTATCCTTGGCTGGCAATCCCTGTGGTTAAGAAAACTGCAACAGTGATAAAGATGGACACCTGCTTTTCTCACCTCCCTAAAGCAACATCATTAAAGTTAGCATATAATCAGTTCAAGGTTCAGACTCAAGTTGAGGGCCCAAACAATATTCACATATACACAGACCTGTATCATGACTATTGACATAAGAACTCTATTTACCACAATCACACTAATTAGACCCATGATTTAGGAAGGTATAAAGGGTCATAGCCCTCACTATCAGAAGCGGAGAAATGAGTTATGAAGGAAATTGACACCCAGTCCAAGGAGGATTAAACCTCAATATTTCTGTAAAGAGCAGCAATGCCTTTTTGGAAGAAGGTGCATTTAATTTGCAAAACATTTCTCAGACTATAGCAGAAAAGTCCAGAATCTAATGGCAAATAAGGTCACTGACCTATACTCAACACGAAAAACAAGCTCTAATGTTTTATCCCCCCAAAAGTAGCCTGGAGTTATCAGAAAACAACTGAATGTGTTTAGCAAGAGGAAGAAACTGGAAAAGAGAAGGGAGACAGACTGGCAGACAGAGACATAGGGTACATCATGGGAAGTGTGAGGTGCTTGTAGCCTAGACATTTACTAATCTGTGCATGAATGACACACTAAGTCCTAAAGGTTAACAAAAGACTGAATTACCCTTAAGCAGATGTTTCTGACGTCAACTGGAACATTAAGTCAATGTTCCCTGCTGACAACTGACATCATTCTAAAATAACTTAGAAGTACTATACTAGCTTCACTTTCATAAAGCATTTGCAAAAGACAACTAAAATACAAATAATCAAAGTTTCTAACAAACTATTACTTTAAATCAATATTTTAAGACTGCAGAGGCAGTTATTAGGAATACTAACATAAGAATAAGCACAGATGCACCAGGTATGTTTTCCAAGATCTAGACCATGACTAACAATTCACATTCCAAATTACATCCAGTCCCTTTTTCAGATGGCATACAGACACTCAAATGAGAGAATTATTTCTGTAAATGTGCTACTTCCACTATTTACTCCAACAGGCACAATGGAGAGCTATCGCTTACAACAGCAAAACTCCAAAGGGACTTTGCTAAAGGTTCAGTATACCATCAGAGGCAGAAATAATGCTATAATATTATTTGCATTCAGATTCAGTACACTGTCAAGTACATTATTAACAAAAAAAAAATCTGCTTTACCAGGACCTCAACAGTCTCAGTGATGTTGGGATAATGATGATGCAAATAATAGTTAAAGAAGCAGTCACACTTGTTTAATAAGATGCAAGTATGAAGGAGCAACAACCAGAAATATATATACATATTTTATTTTATTACATGTTGATTAAATAGGTAGAGCTCTAATGAAAACATGACCATTTGCAGGCTCAGCCCAGATAACATTCATAGTAGTAGCAACAAAACTGTATTAAGTAAAGCCAACAGTGAACCACACAGGTAATACAAACTGGTCACACACAGACACAATGTGCAAATTTTTTATCATATTGGCTACATTTTACAAGTGGAAAGGTGGAATCAGAGGAACAGCAGGAAAAAGGGGAGAAGCAGGATTAGCTTTGAAAATTGCTGGGGAAAAGTGCAGTAGGTAGACTGGCCATAGGTATGAATGTGCATGTGTGTGTGTGGTTTGGAAAAACTACCTCGGCAGGGCTAGCCACCCAGTGGTGCGAACCTTGGCACTACATGATTGACATGGTTGAAGTGACCCCCTGACTCCATGTGCAAAATGAGAAAAGAGGGGTTGTGGACAGGTGGATAACAGTTTAGAGAACAAAGCAAGAGAAAAATAATGGTGAAGACATAGTCCAGGGACTGAGAAAGGTAAATGTAAGATGACAGTGAGCAAGAAGAAAAGGAAGCTAAGTATGTATTTATTTACAGAAAACAGATGCATACTGGTAACTGACACAGTAGAGACGTAAATGGTGTGATGTGTGTGGAAATTAACCTACTGGATAGTAGTGTTTAAGTGATTATGCCCTGCATTCTGCCACTAGCATTTGTATTGCTCAGATACTATATGCACTTCTTAGTTAAAAATACCTGTTTTAGTGCAGTGTCTGCTAGGTATTATCAACAGCAAGATGCTTCTAGAGACAGATGGCTCTTTTGGTGGTACAGGTGTGACACTTTTACACTGCTGTCATCACTCCTGAAAGCTGGGATCACAGCACTACTGCTAGCACTGAGGGTCAGGGAGAATGAAAGGGGATTTCTACTGCTGCTGGTGGTACTACTAGTCATAAGAGATGGATACCAGTTAGTGGCACTACAGCCATCTGTGCTTACTCTCTGCAGACTAACAAATGGGAATACATAGTCTTGAAATCTGCTGCCATAGGAAGAAAACTTCACTGATGAAGACCAAAGACAGCAGTATTAGATACACATACTTTTGAGCAGAAAGTTTCCACTGTTATCATACATTGCAGAGAGACCACTATAAAAAGCTGTTTTCCCAACATACACATTTTTGAAATGCCTTTCATAACTTAAAAGAACTACTGACACCCAAGGAAAAAAAAGAAAATAATTGATCAGGATGCTATATTCACTCCATTTAGACTTTATATATTATTCCACTAGAGTAATGACATCTCATCTTCCCTACTACCATTTATTTATCACAAAATACATTCTGTCCCTTAGAACTTCTTCAGAGTCTTGCAGCCAAACAGCAGAGTCCCTAATTAAGGCATTGCAGCCTGTTGCCAAGAGAGTGACAAATGCCGCACCAATGTCTGACATCAAAATAGCGGCACAGCAAAAGGGAAAAATCAGAACCTTTTATAATACTGCAGAAAAAAATGCCACAAATAATACAGTAGTAGCCATTTCTGTCATACAGACATCGATAAAGCACAGACTATAACCCAGATGATCTAGGTTCGAATAGCAGCTCAGGTATATTAGGAGCTGGCCAAGTAAGGTGGGAGTGAATGGGTGCACACCAGCCTGACCATCTTGATGACAAGTAGGGTCACCACCCGTCCCTCTTTGGACAGTTGTGATCTGCAAAAATAAAGCTAAAAAATGGCACATGTCCTGAGATTTTAGGATAAAATTATTCCATAGGTTTTTCTTTAATAGCTGCATAAAAAAAGCTATGTCTTACCATAACGTTCCATCTATGTTGTTGATTTTCGTTCATTCATTACTGATGGGTTATCAGTTCTGTCCTCGGAACCTAGCCGGCCTCATACCAAGCTCGTGTCAGCCAAAAACTCTTGAGCCAAGATCCTACCCAGAATGGTCTACTCCCTGTTGCCTCAGATTAAGTTTGCAAGTTGATAGACAAAAGTAGAGGCTACCTCCGGTCATAACAGACCTACAATAATGGAAAAAAGGAGTATATGAGATCAACCAGGAACCTCCAGAGGGGGATGGAGGTATGGGAGTAATGAATGAAGATCAAGAACACAGATCGAACATTATGGTAAGACATAACTTCTTTATCTGATGTTGTTGATCATCGTTCATTCCTTGCTGATGGGACAGAACCCCCAGCCATCTGTATCTCTGAGCGGCCCTCATGGAAGGACATTCCTGAGCACCACAGAACCAAAAGAAGGTCTTCCTCTGGAGGCCAAATCCAATTTGTAATGAAGGATAAAAGTATGGAGTTTGGCCCAAGTCGCAGTTGAGCAAAAATGTAATTTAGGGAAGCCCTAGCATGGAAAGCTGCTGAAGTTGCCACAGACCTTGTAGAATGTGCTTTCACTTTGAGAGGCAAGGTGATGCTGTTCTTGTTGTAGATGAATGTAATGCAGTTTCTCAACTATGACGCCAGTGTAACTTTAGAGACAGGAAGACCTAGCCTTGGTCCAGAAAAGGCCAGAAATAGTTGGTTTGATTTACGGGTAGATTTTGTTCTGTCCAGATAAAATCGTATTTGCCTGTGAACATCTAGGGAGTGCAGGCAATACTCTCCCTTGTTAGAATGAGTAGGAAAAAATACTGGAAGGTCAATAGACTGGTAGACAGACTGCTCTGACACCACTTTCAGTAAAAAGGAAGAATTAGTCCTCAGTGATACTCTATACTTATGGAAAATAAGGTAGGGACATTTGATGCATAAGGCTTGAAGTTCTGAAAGACATCTGGCCAATGTGATTGCAACCAGAAAAACTTTTCCAAGAGAGGTACTTTAAATCACATGAAGATACAAGTTCAAAGGGGGGAGCTCTTAGGGCTTGCAGAACCAAGCCCAAAACCCAAGGTTGTACTGGTTCTCTAAAGGGAGGTTTTAGGTGAAAACCCCCCTTCAAGAAAGTCTTACAGAGTCTGAGACACATGACTGAAGAGTCCTGAAAGCCAATGTGGAAATTAGAAATGGCAGCTAAATGAACACGAATAGTAGAGGCTGACACCCCAGATTGAAAAAGATCTGATAAGTAATCTAATAACCACCAAAACTGGGGCTGACAAGGGGTCCAATTGTTTGTTCACTGCCCATAATGTAAACCTTTTCCATTTGCTGAGATAGATTAGCCTGGTGGATGATTTATGAGATGCAATAAGAATACTGTGCACCGGGAAAGACAGGTTATCCTGCTTGGCAATCATCGGAAGTGGAGAAACCAAGCTGTCACCTTCAGGTTTGTTATATTGGGGTGAGTCAGACCTGTGGATGGGAGATCAATGTTGGGGATGGATTGACAATCCATTGTCGATCTAGCAGATGAGACCAGATGAAGGGGAACTAAACTTGTTGAGGCTAATATGGAGCAATGAGGATCACTTTGCTCATCAACTGCTGTGCTTTCTTCAGAAATTGGGAGATGAGGGGTAGAGGAGGATAAGCATAAAGCAGACCTGAGGGCCAAGCGTGAAGTAAAGTGTCTCTCGGTGACCGTCTCCAAGGGGGGATCAGGGCAAAATAGTTGCTTCAATTGTAGTTGATTGGGGAGGAGAATAGGTCGCAGCAAGGCTGGCCCCAGTGGTTGAAAATTTTTGCTGCTATCACAGGACTGAGGGACCCCTCGTGAGGCTGTAGAATGCACCTGCTCAATTTGTCTGCTATCACGTTGGAGTTCCCGGGAATGTGCGTTGCAGTTAAAAAGCAGTTGGAAGCTATCGCCCATTGCCATATTCTCAAGGCCTCTCAGCATAATGGGCAAGATCTGGTGCCCCCTTGCTTGTTGATGTACCAGACCACTGACATGTTATCTGACTTGGATCGCAATAGTCCCTGACGGAAGGATCGAGTGGAATGCTTGCAACGCTAATAGCACCGCACTCAGTTCCAGGACACTGATATGCAAATGGGCCTCTGTCTCCGACCAGGTGCCTTGGACCGAGTTTCCCTGACATAGCCTCCCCACCCCTTCAGGGAGGTGTCCGTGGTCACCGTGGCTTTCGGCTGATGGGGGCTGAAGGGGCGAGACCATTGTTGGGGATTTTGAAATGTCCACCAGAGCAAATCTTGCTTGCATCTCTGAGTTACACTTATCTGAAAAGACAGAGGATGATGTACAGGGTACCACTGAGTAAGAAGCAGCCACTGAAGAAGTCTCATGTGGAATCTGGCCAGAGGAACAATGGTGATCGAGGCTTCCATCGACCCCAGGACACTGATATGCAAATGGGCCTCTGTCTCCGACCAGGTGCCTTGGACCGAGTTTCCCTGACATAGCCTCCCCACCCCATCAGGGAGGTGTCCGTGGTCACCGTGGCTTTCGGCTGATGGGGGCTGAAGGGGCGAGACCATTGTTGGGGATTTTGAAATGTCCACCAGAGCAAATCTTGCTTGTATCTCTAAGTTACACTTATCTGAAAAGACAAAGGATGTTGTACAGGGTACCACTGAGTAAGAAGCAGCCACTGAAGAAGTCTCATGTGGAATCTGGCCAGAGGAACAATGGTGATCGAGGCTTCCATTGACCCCAAGAGTTGGAGTATGGACCGAGCAGAGGATTTGTGGTGACAGATTAGCAGCTAAACTGTTGTCTTATTCTTTGAAGTCTGTGATCCGGAAGAGATGCTGTGCAATTCCTCGTGTCCAACAGAACCCTGATGAATTCTAAAGATTGCGCCAGGGTCGTGTTGGACTTCTCCCAGTTTATAGTGATTCCCAGGTGCTGACCTGTGAGAAGAGTGTAGTCTAGGGCTTCTTCCAGTAGACGCTTGGTGGAGGTGGTAAGGAGCCAGTCTTCTAGGTATGGAAATGCCTGGAATCCTTGAAGTCGCAAGTGAGCAATGACCATTGCCATGCATTTGGTGAACACTTTGGGGGCTGTAGAGAGACCGAAGGGCAGTGCTTGAAATTGGTAGCGACTGGCTCCTATGTGAAAGCGAAGGCATCTTCTTGAGCACTCGTCCATTTTATGTGGTAATACGCATCTTAAAGATCTACATAGCACATAAAATCATCTTCTTCCAGAAGAGGAAGGATAGACTGAACCGTGACCATCAGGAATATCTCTGTTTTTACCAATTTATTTAGTGTGCTGAGATCCAGAATTGGTCTCAAGTAACCTGCATTTTTTGGCATTAAAAAGAACCTTGAGTAAAAAAAAACGGATTCTATCTGGTCTGGGGGGACCGTTTGGATAACTCTTATGTAGCAGCTTTTGGATTTCATCTGCTGCTGCTTCCCTTTGACTGGATGGGATGTCAGGTAAGTCTCTGGGTGAGGTGGACAGAGATGGAAGAGGATGCAATAGCCTCTGGATATTATCCGTTGTACCCAAGAATCAGTGGTTATGGTTCGCCAGGTAGTGGGGTACAAGGAAAAACGACTCCCAACCACTTCCAGAGGTGAGCAGTCGGGCAACATTTCAGTAGCGCTGGTAGGGCTGCCCAGAGAAAAACTATCTGGAACCCCAGTTTTGCAGACCTCCCCTGCCCCGAAAGGGGCATCTTCCATTGGAGTTTCCCCCTCTGCCTCTAGACAACGCAGCACGTGCATCATGGAAAGAACCCTGTAATTTGTTGTGCCACATCTTCTCTCTCCCCTCTATTTTCTGGAGTAGAATCATTGAGGGGTGCAGTGTCGGACACCAACGGCAGACAGGGTCTTGTCATCTTGTTCGCACCTTGCCAGCGTATCTTTAATCTTAGGGCCAAACAATGAAGTGGCTTCGATAGGGGCGTTCATAAAGTTAGCCTTAAAGGAGTCCGCAAAGTCGCATCCAGGCATGACGTCTTGTGACTATACCTGTGCCTGCCGCTCCTTCCACTGCATGTGAAATAAGGTGCATGGAAGAATTGGATATCGATTCTAGGGTCGCTATCTCAGAAGCTACATTGTCTCGCACCTCATCAGAAACAGACCCTTCCCCATCATCAAAGTCTGGATCTTTGGTCAAAGACTCCTCAGTGGAGTCCATGTGCTTCCTCTTGCACGAAGCCTTGCAAGGGACTTCCTCAGTGGGGAGCTCTGGGGAAGACTGCAAATAGGGGATCTCCTGAGGGGGAGAAACTTGAGGACCTTGTGCCCCCGGTGGTTGTGGCTTGCGACAGCTGCTGCACAGAGAGGGGAGGACTCAGACAGGGAGGGTTTGCCAGCGGAGGCAAGCGCCCTCTCCATGGCCTGGAAGGCTGGACCGCCCAAAGAGGGATGGGAACCAACAACCTTGGAACCGGGGTCACACCCCACTCCAAAGAGCCGACCCCCAGACCAGAAGGTCTCAAGAGGATTGTGGAGCATGAGGGGAGGAGGATTCCTGGAGGGTGCCATAGAAAAAATTGGCATGGAACCAAGAATGCCTACCCCCATGGCACAGCCACTAGCCTGAGAAGAGCCCACTGCCCAGTGCACAGAGGGCCACAAGGATGACTCCGGTTCCAAAGTGAGGTCCACTGTTGGTGTCGAAGGAAGGGCAGCTGCTGTCAGAGGAAGGGGCTTCGATGCTTCCCTGGAAGTTGAAGGTGGAGTGTAAGTTGGAATCCGTGGAGAAATACGGTCACCTGGAAGAGGGAACGTAGCTTTAGACGGCTGAGAGAGACCCCTGGCTCCAAGCAACTGGTCGACATGCCGCAACACCTCCTGCTCTGAGAGGCTCCTGGTCAACCTCATAGTGAGACCTGAAGGGGATTCTGGCCTTTCTAAAAAGGGGTTATATTGGCTTCCCACAAACGAGTCCAAGGAAGGAAAGTACTTAGTCCTTGCTAGTTCATGGGGTGCAGAGCCTGGAACTGAGAGTGTGACAAATGTCTGCACCAATGAATACAATGCCGTCGAGGAAGGTGTCTGCACCGGTAACTACGGTGCTGAAAGAGACTGCACCATAAAGCATGTTGGTGCCGAAGGTGTCTGCACAGTAGAGGACAGTATCCTGGAGGATGACAGCATCGGCAAGGACGGAGCCGAAGGAGTCTGCACCAACGGTGCCAAAGGAGACTGTACCTGTAGAGACGGTGCCAATAAAGAATGTGACAAAACTATTGGAGCCGTAATTGTCTGCACCGGGAACTCCGCAACCAGTGGTGATAAAAAGGACATAACTGGAGTAAGAATTAACTGGGGCGGTGCCGAGGCTGGGGCTGAAAAGACCACAGATGGCAGCGCGACGCTCAAAATTTTTACCTTTTTGTGAGTCGACTCCTTGTGATCTCAAGAGGGAGATGAAGTGAGCGACCTCGAGGAGGAAGAACACCTCTTATGGGGTTCAGCAGGAGGGGGTGAGCCCTCGGACCCAGAAATAGCCTCGAAGAAAGGAGTTTTAAGGAGGCCTTTCAGAATTAATTTATTCTTCCTTTCATTTAGAGTCCTGGTCGAAAAATGTCTACAAATCCCACATGGGGGGGGGTCCACTGAAAGGTAGGAGACATTCAAGCAATAGACACATAAATCATGGCCATTAGAAAACGGTAACTTACGGCCACATTCTGTATATTGTTTGAAACCAGCACTACTTTTCTTATACGACATAATTATATGAAGGGAGAAGAACGACAGTACAAAGAAGTTAAGAAAGATATCCAGAAGGCTAAGAAAGGGAGAGAAGAAGGATTACCAACAATGGTAATGCAGAATTACCTCAAGGGTAAGAAAAAGGCGATAAAATGGAAAAAAAAACTATAGTGAGAGAGTCTTAAAGTTGCGATAGGGTAGGAGTATAGAGATAGTAATTTTCTGAAAACTTTTTAAACACTAAGAACAGAGAAACTTCAAAAAATTGCTCACTTAGCTGAGAGAGAGTGGCTTGACACAGCTGTACAGCAACAAGGCAAATGAGATCTGAGGTAATGGGGAGCAGAACATTCTGGGTAGGATCTTGGCTCGAGAGTTTTTGGCTGATGTGAGTTTCATATGAGGCTGGCTCGGTTCCGAGGACGGAACTGATAACCCATCAGTAAGGAATGAACGAAGACTGACAACATCAGATCAGTTATTTTGTATCTGAAAACACCTAAATGGTACATGAAAAAGCACAAGCAACTCTAATGCTACAAGAGTAGGCTTTTATTTTTTCAAAAAAGTAAAGTTCTGTCCTTACCCATGACCGGTGCTATGTTTTGTCATGCAAAATCTCACCTTTCTACAAAAAAATGTCCCACTCTGGGCATCTGAAAAGGTGGCAACTCTAATGACAGGGAGGCAGGAAGGATCAGCTGCAATACTGATACTAAGAGGAGAATGTGTGTTGCAGTAAAGCAGCAAAAATAACCAGGAAGAATGATCCACCAAAGACAGCACAGTCAGGGATGGCAACTGTCAGATGCCTGTTCTGTGGGACTGACACCCCTTTTAAGCTGCCACAGGATGACAGGAGTTAAGGAAAACTCCCAGGCTCACACAAAATAATCTTGCCACCAGAATATGCCTGTACAGTTCCTTCACTATGTGTACATTTAGATGCAGTTATATTCTTTGCTGGCTAACCATCTGTGAACAGCTACTAGGCAGGTGCAGATGGACATTGGAAGGGGAAGAGTGAAAATGGCTGATTGATGGTTAGTGCAGTTAGCCGAGAAAAAAAATCTGCACTGGAAAACACTAGTTCTAGTAATCATTTTTCTCTCAAACGTATAAATAACTATTTTTAGTTGATAAAAGACTGGACACACAGACATAGCTTGACACAGTACGCATTTTCAAGTAACAGTACGATATGGCAAATACTGATGCTTTGTTTGTAGTATCAGATTCTTTATTAGGTTAAGTGTAATAAAATAATAACAATAAACAAGTATCTGTTGCCTTCTCCACGCTAAAAATAAATCTATAAACACTTTTATGGACTGAGGACCCACATGTTAAAATAAATCTGATCTTGCCACTGTTCCATGCTAACTTTTAAACTATTAGTTGGAACAATTTGGAAATGGGGCTCATAAGAATACTTCCAGACCATGCTTTATTTTGTGTGTGTGTGTACGGGGTGGGGGTGCTGAATAATTTACTTATTTATTCATTTGTTGACCAGTGTAGAGCTCTGATCTCAAAGGGCCATTTTCAGGCTCAGCCCTGGATATGCAACCACAACAGTAAAACAAGGTTTAATAACACATATGGGTAACATTCTCCTGTAAAGTACAAATACTGAAAATAAATTAAACAATGTTATTAACCCAAGCCCCACCCAGAAAGTACCACTGAAAATCAGTTTTAATGGCAAGCATGTGACTAAAAGACCTTGATGCATTTAAAAACATGTTTACAGACTTTGTATTTAAAGTAGTACAGTAAAAGGAAACTGGAGCCTTCCTACAATTCTTTTCAGTGTTTTACTAAGCATGATTCAAACAGTAAGTTAAATGACTCTTCCTGTTTTCTATTCTGATATTAAGAACTGCTGACTAATGAAGCTTCTTTTCAGACTCTAAATTACTTTTGTGTTATTACAGCAATTTCAAGGTTTGTATGAATACAGTTGAGAAATACAGATAACTGGAACTCAAGCAACTGGCAAAAAAAAATATTGAAGAAATGCAGTACAATTTTCCATATGGTGCACTTCCTGTCCCCCTCCCTCCACCACAGAAACATACCTTACATTTTTACAGTTTTAGCATTTTAAAAAGAAAGAGAGGAATAAATTCCCTCCCTCTCTCCCCAACTTGAGAACAAGTCAACCAAACAAATAGTGTAGGATACAGTATTAGTCAGGCCAATTTTTAATAGTCTCTCAAGCAACCAGAAATTACAGTTATCTGGCATCTACCAATCCCCATGGCGTCGGTTAACTGAGAGTTTAATGTATAAACTCTACAAGATACAAGGCCAAACTGATTCTATCTGTTCCAGTTTGGTATTTTTCCTCCAACCTGTATTTCTGTGCTTGACATACAGTGTTTGTCATTGCTCTCCTAAACATTTTTAACTCCCTACCACACCAGCTAGCACACCTTTTCACTCCTGATGGAAAACTTGTGTCACAAACCAGCTAGATTACATCTTATGTGCATGTATCTTATTCAGAGAGGCCACTTGTGTCCTTTTCCAACACATTTTACATTTTTATTCATTTAACACAGTACCCTTTTCAGCTATGACCCAGACCACAAGAGCAAGGGTAAACGCAATGCACATGGGCAGTTAAAGAGCAGACAATGA
Organism: Protopterus annectens; assembly: GCF_019279795.1. Classification (NCBI taxonomy): domain Eukaryota; kingdom Metazoa; phylum Chordata; order Ceratodontiformes; family Protopteridae; genus Protopterus; species Protopterus annectens. Next base: position 237,482,859 of record NC_056751.1, read on the forward strand.
ACAAGGGAAGTGGAGTATCTACAAACAGAAAGAATATACAAACTCTTTATTGGTAGCGACCAAAATTCAGACTCAAAATCTCAGTTCTGGAGCTGTTGCTCAACCACTGTGCTGCATTTCCTGAAACATACTGCTTTTCTACACCTTGGCAACTTAGGAATGATTTGTTGGGGGTTGGTATAATGGCTAAAGTGTTTACATTACAAACACAATGTACAGGGTTTGATTCTCACCTTTGAGGAAATATGCTAGGCTTAGAATGGCCCAAAATAGCAGCTAGCCTAGTACTTGCATTCATAAATCATAGGAGGTTACTAGGCTAATGGCCCTAGGGTCCTTACAAGCCTAAGCAAGTACAACCCCTGTTCCCAAGAATATCAAGGTATTAAACTGAACTAAGTCAACAACTAATGCCCCTGTCCAAGAGAGGGGCAGCTGAAACTCCCGGGGTGAATTTGTGGTCTCCCATCCAGTCATCCAAATTATGCTTAAACAGGGTTGGCAAGGGGCTCTGCTTTACCTGAATTGGAAATATGTTCCACGATAGAGGTAACCTCTGTGAAACATACCTGTCTCTCCAGCAAGCCCTGTTGATGTCACATACTAGGTTGAGCTCCCTAGAGCGAATGCATCTTATACCATTTGATTTACGAATGTGAAGCATTTCCATTAAAGCAGGATCTGAGATTGCTTTATATGCAAGCAGATGCTGCCTCTGAGTAGTCTGCAAGAGAAAGGTGATTTCAATCTGTCAACATATGCTGAAGACCCTGAATTTTCTTTGTAAGAAACCTTTGAGGTCTTTCCACTTGATGCAGGTGCCTGGAAAGGTACATACCAAAGACAGCATTATACTCTATTACTGGTCTGATGAATGAGTAGTAGAGGGGTGTTATACCCCCCTTTTGATCTGGATGAAATGCCCTTACTTATCAGGTGGTCAACATCGCCAGCCTTTCTTACCACTGTGGAGATGTGGTAATCAAAGGAAAGGCTGCTGTCAACCTGTGTGCCCAAATCTCTCACCACTTATTGCATGCTTAGGGTGTTATTATTAATGTGGTAACCTGTAGGGATGTCGCACTTGCCAAAGAGGATGATAATGCATTTCTTTGCATTGAGTTTTAGCCCATGACTTTGGCACCAGCTGTTTGTCTGTAAGTTCCTCTTGTAGGAAGCTGACAATGTTTGGAGACTCAATGTCTGCACCCAGTTTGCAATCATCAGCAAACTGTCAGCCATAGGCCTTTTGTTTTAGCCTGTACATCTGAGAAGAAGATTCCAAACAATATGGGCCCCAGCACAGATCCCTGTGGAACAGTGGTTACAGATCTGCTGATGGAGGTCGAGTCACCTATTTTGACTGTGTTGAGCCAGTATGCAACCCACCTGATAATATACAGATTCATCTCCAGCCGGGAGAGTTTATCAGTGATGACTGAGTGAGGAATAGTGTGTTAAAGGCCTTTGTCAAGTCCAGGTAGACTGTATGCATGGATTTAAAAAAATAAATGCATGGATTTGCCTTCATCCATGGCTTTGGTGACTGTCTCAAAAAGTCCACCAAGTCCAAGAAGCAAGATCACTCTAACAAAGCCAGGCTGGGTTGGGTTGAGCATTTGGAGGTCTCCTATATCTTTCTAGATAAGGTCCATGATTATTCTTTCCATAGCAAATTAGGCTGGTCAGGCTTATTGGTCTATAGTTCCCAGGGTCAGTGGAAGCACCTCCTTTATGTAATGGGATGACGGTTGCTGTTTTCCATTCAGCAGGTACAAAACCAGTGCTTAGACTGTGGTTAAAGAAAATACCCAGCTAGTTTCCGTTTTAATCCTTTTAGAATGCAGCCTCAGATATTAATGAGGTCCCATAGAGACTGGTGGCAGGGATGCTTTAGAGGCTATGTGGCGAGGACAGTGGGTAGAAGTTTTCATTGAAGCTGTCAGCTAGCAGATTTGCTATTTCTGTGGGTGCAGCACATGTGCTGCCATTAACAAGTTCTGTGCAGATCTGCGTTTTTCTTTTAAGGTTACTGATGTAGGTAAAGTAGGCCTTATGATTATCCTTAACGAAGGACACTAACTTGTTTTCATAGTTAGCATGAGAATGCCTTGCTAGGTGTCTTATTTGCTTGTTTAAGCAGAAGAGGGAATGCTTCCAATTCAGAGACTGATCCTTCCTGCTCTTGGATAGGAATTTATTTCTCTTATCAACCACATTCCTCTACAGCAAGTGCTCAAACCAAACTCAGTACTCTACCGTGCCAGGCTACACTGGGTTCTATGTTTCTGTACAGTCCATGAAAAACAGGTTGCCCAAACAAACTGTAACATTCCAGAAGGTAAAATTATAAAAGTAAAGAAATGGAACCACCACTCTCTTTCTGTTAGTGATCCCCTGGGGTGCTTTATCCTTCCAAATGCCCTCTTGATTAACTTATTTCCATTTCTTTACCACAGGTAGGCAAAATAAGAAAATAGGTTGCAAATGTGAAACAACAGTTATAGTTCCAGAAAAAAACAACAGCTGTTGAGTATAAGACAGTACATACAGTTCGAAAACAGTTAGCAAGGCCATGCACACAGGTATTGCGTGCTATAGAACAGGACATTTACATAACATTGGGATCAGCAGTCGGAGCTTAACAAATGTAGGTGTAAAGAAGTCCAAATTTATCTCCGTCATTACACATATGCAGTGTCAAGATGATCTGCAGTATGACAAAAAGAGAAAGAAAGTTGCTGATTAAGTAAATTCTAGCCCATAAAAAGTAAGATTGTAGCAGAAGAAATACTAATAACTGCAGGGATGCAGGACATAAAATCATCTGTTTGATAAACTCAGGTAATAAACTCAGGTAAGGAAGCCTTGCAGGAGTTAGTTGTTGTTGTTGCGTCTTTTGGTTTTCCCGGTTAGGGGTAGCCACAGCGGAACTCCGATCCGCTAATGATTGGCAGTAGAGTTTTAAGTGCCGAGTTGCCAGCCCTGACGTACAACCTTCAATGAAGGTACGCCCATTCACGCATGTCTGCACACAGAAAACGCTCTAGCTGAGAATCGAACAGGACAATGTCTTACTGTGAGGTGACAACGCTATAATGAATTAAATACAAGAATTCATTAACCCAGTAACAGCTTGTCTTAGTGGAATTTCACACCTCCTGACATGGGCACAGCTCCTGGCTAGACAGCTTTCACTAGAGTTAATATGTCGTTAATGCAATCTTGAGTATGCCTGTAAACAAATGCATATAACTGGGGAAATGTAACAGTTACATAGAAGTTGTAATTATGAAAGCTGTTCACCATGCATTTTGTTCACAAAGGTGATAACTGTTTTGCCACCCAGGCAAAGCTGATTTTTTTAGCGAGCAATGAACTGCACAAAAAAGTATGTTTCTTTTTTGTGATTATACCTACAACTATTAATCTATTAATATTAATAGCTAATAACTATATAATAATAACAATATTATAATATAATAATAACTATTAATATTACTAATTATGTTATATGTGTTGGAGACAGTGGCATTGACAAAAAGGCAGGAGTCAGAGCTGGACCTGGCAGAGTTAAAGATGTTACAATTTGCACTGGGTGTGACGAGGGTGGACAGGATTAGGAATAAGTATATTAGAGGGTCAGGCCCAGGTTGGGAGGTTTGGAGACAAAGCCAGAGAGACAAGATTACATTAGTTTGGATATGTGCTGAGGAGGGATGCAGAGTATATTGGGAAAAAGATGCTAAGGACGAAGTTGCCAAGTAAAAGGAAAAGAGGATGGCCTAAGATAAAGTTTATGGATGTGGTGAGAGAGGACATGCAGGTGGTCGGTGTGACAGAGCAAGACGCAAAGGATAGGAAGAAAAGTAAACAGATGATCCGCTGTGGCGACCCCTAACAGGAGCAGCTGAAAGAAGACATACAACTATTAATCTGTCCCTAACTACAGTATATAGACCCCAACTTTCACTATGAATGCCATTCATGCAGATGTGGTCTCCAGTATGCTGCTAAACAATTTTGTTGGTGTTACTCCATTTTCAAGAAATTTACATTATTATGGTGTGTATACATATCTGTACATTTAATCAGCTATGATTTAAATATCCGGTTTCCTCCCACATTCCAAAGACATACAGTAAGTGGACTGGACACTCTAAATTGACCACAGGTATGAGAATGTGGTATGGAAGAACTGCAGCAGGGCTAGCCACACAGCGGTGTGAACCTTGGCTCCAAGATGACTGCCACTGTTTAAGTGACAAAGGGGTTGTGGATGGATGGATGAATTTAACGCTGTATTAGTTAGACACTAAGTATCTCTGTAAAGCCTCCCCAGCACTATGCATGGTTTCATATTTAAAAACATAGAATATAATTCAGGCACCTTTTGGTTCAAGTTAACACCACTGTTAGCATATGGCATGCATTCAAAATAATGCAGGAAACTAAATGACATTCTCTCAGGTACCAAGTATCACATTCTAGTCATGAGCCACTCCCGGCCTGCATGCTGGCTTGGCATGTGAAATGGTATCCCACAATGCTTCCAAGTGGATACTGCCTAAGATATTAACACATTTATATTTATGCATATGTATATACTTTACTGCTAAAGAAATGTAAAATATACACAAAGTGGTAGCAGGTAGACAAGCGTTTGTGACACCTGACAGCATTATGTAAGTTTTCATTTGATATAAGTACCACCATAGAAACTCCTTCTGAGTCAAGTACTATATAAACTCCTTTGTCACATTACTGCCAGAAATAATATGATATATATTCACTACTGGGCATGACAATACATTAGCATTTCTCATTTACTGACCATTATTTGAATAAGCAGCCATTTCTGGCCAGTGGTTCTGGCTTGACTTGTGAAATGGTGTTCAGCAATGCTACTAATAGGAGAGAACCTGAAATTTGCATACACATGATATATATATATATATATATATATATATATATATATATATATATATATATATATATCTATATATATATATATATATATATATGCATATTTTATTGCAAAATAAAAACCTGTCTATTTAAAAAGGCTTCAGAAGTTAGCATTATATCACACTTCTGACAGGCTATTCAAATAAATGATAACACAAATGGCAAAACCACACAAAAAAAGAAAGCATTTTTACTGATCTAGGGAGAGTGATACAACAGTTTAAACTTTAAGAATTGTGAACATACCAAACCAAAGCTCTTCTGTGGCTCATCTAATTTCAAAGTAGACTGAAGGAGCACTTAATATCCTACTGATCTGTCCGATTACTGACCACAGCCTAAAGCACTACTGCTCTATCTAATTACAGACTACATCCTAAAGCAGTACAGCACTTCCTTACAATATTAAATACAAGGATGAAAAACTGACTATTAACAAGTAATGCTGTGATGACCTAAAAAGGACACTTTAATAAAATAAATCCTCACAGTTCTACTTAAGTGTCTGAAGCACAACAGTTTAAGCAGAGATGTACTACACACCTCTCTCACACTCTCTCTCCTAAAATATTCTCACACACATTTATACATAGCATTGTTATGTCAGTGAAAAGAAGAAAAAGCAGAAACATTTTGACCACATGTTCAATACTATGTATATACTTATTTATATAGACAATGAAAAAAAGAAGTTATGTCTTACCATAACAATCCATCTGTGTTGTTGATCTTTGTTCAGTCATTACTGATGGGTAATCGATTCCGTCCTCAGAAGCGAGCCGGCCATACGCCAAGCTTGCATCTGCCAAAAAGTCTCGAGCTAAGATGGTACCCAGCATGCCTCTCTCCCTGTTACCTCAAATCGAATTTGCAAGTTGTAGAAAGAAGCAGAGGCTACCTCTGGTCAAAATGACCTGCTGTTATAGGACAATGCGATCCACTAGAAACCTTCGGAAGGGGTAAGGCGGGTGGGAAGTAATGACTGAACGAAGCTCAACAACACAGATGGAATGCTAAGGTAAGACATAACTTCTTTATCTGATATTGTTAATCTTCATTCAGTGATTACTGATGAGATAGGGTCCCCAGCTACCTTTATTCCTGAGAGGCCCTCATGGAAGGACATTCCTGAGCAAGACTGATAACCAAATGAAGCTCTTCCTCTAGAGGCCAAATCCAATTTGTTATGAGTGATGAAAGTATGAGGTCTGGCCCAAGCTGCAGCTGCAGAGATGTCATTTAGAGAAAATCTAGCATGAAAGGCAGCAGAGGTTGCTACTGACCTTGTAGAATGGGCCCTTACAGTTAGAGTTAAAGGGATGTTGTGCTCTTTGTAAATAAATGTTACACAGTATTTCAACCACTTAGCCAATGTGACCTTAGAAACAGGACATCTTAATCTAGGTCCAGAAAAAGGCCAGAAAAAAAAATGATGTGATTTGCGAGAAGGTGTTGTTCTGTCCAAATAAAAATGTACTTGTCTGTGAATGTCTAGGGTATGTAGGCAATACTTGGGCGAACTCTA